>NC_044503.1:3878707-3998707 GCF_902362185.1 Chanos chanos | reverse complement strand
TGTTCACTCCGAAATTTTTGTTAAAAATGAATAAAGAAATAAATAAACGAAGAGAAGGATATCCATAAAAGGAAATGCAAGATCTATTTTTTTTCACCCTCGTTATGAAAGCATATCTCTCTCCGTCTTGCAGTCTGAAGTCTGATCGCTGACTCCGTGCTGTCAAAAATAATATGAAGTGGCTAAAAGGATGGCCATGCGTTCGTGGGTGTGCAGAGCGTAATTCGGCAGAGGGGGGTGGGGGGGTGGGGGGGGTGGGGGGGGGGCAGCCCACACACTCCCCAGGATGACTCAGAGTTCGCACTCCATGTTTTTTTTGCCGGGGGGGGGATCAAGTGTTGGGCCAAACAAAACCTACCACAATTTGACACCCTCTGGCCCGAACCCCATAGCACAAATCCAAATACCACCCCCCACCCCCCCCCACCCCGCAATCCAAATGTCCGGGTGTCCGAGGATCCTGTTTCTCGACGATCTCTCATTTCACTCTTGGAATGTTCTCAGAAGTGAACTTCTGCTGATATTCACTTTAGTGCCGTGTAATGTTAAGAGATACTGGTTTAGGTCTCTGCTTCAGCTCTGCCATTTCTCCAGTGTAAATAAGCTCGTTTGGCTTTTGTTACTTAAGTGAAACGACACATTCAATCTTCGTTCTTGTTTTCTAATCGACTCTCAGGCATCTCACGTACGTTTCTTTGCCGTAAATGACCATTTGCATATTTCTTGACCACGCGCTAAATGTTCCAGAGTTAAATTAACTCTGAGAGAGTCGATTCTACTCTCACCAGAGTCAGACTGCACAGACCCTTCCCACACCTTGGTTTATGTCTCTGTGGGTAAATTCACATACCAGTTAATTTACAGTGATTTTGTCGCTACAGTGGAAAAAACAAACAAACAAACAAACAAACAAGACCCCCCCCCCCTCCAAAAAACACATGCATATATTCCATTTCATTTCATCTCCGCCCTATTCCTCCTTCTTGGTATTCCCCTGGAGTAGCGAACAGTGTTCGTCTTTTGTGACTCCAGTGAAACCACACACACACACACACACACACACACACACACACACACACACACATAGAGAGAGTCTTGCAGTGAATTGCATGTCAAACATACAACTTGAGTCAATATTGTGTTGTTATCACCTCTCTCTTTCCTGCTCGATCCACAAGATCCTGCTGTGCTGCATGGAAGTGTGGACTCACCCAGAGGTGATAATGGAATTATCCGGAATTTTCCCCCGGGTACCGTTTCTTCTCTTTTCTTTTCTTTCTTTTTTTTCCCCCCGCCACGAATACGAGTTATTTGTGCAGTAACGGTAATCAAACAGAGAGAGCGACATCAGAACAAATATTACGTCCGAGCTGCACGTGACAGGCGAGTTTCGAATGACGTCAACCAGAAGAGAATCGCGTAAAACGGCTTATGGTCGTGTTTAGTTAACGTCAAGTGACCGAGAGAGAGAGGTGATACAGAGTCGCATATGCCGATGTTAAATGAATCTCAACAGGGCTAAACAAACGTTCATACCGCACAGTTTGTAAAAAGCTTGAGCAGCACACTGTGAAGTTTCCCGCGTTGAACACAACAGACCTAAATCAACACCTTTACAGTCCAACGTCAGGTGGTTTAAGTCGATGGGAGGAGACGTGAGGTGGTTTAAGTCGATGGGAGAAGACAGGGCCGTGTAAAATTCCGTTATGTCGTAGCCGTGCGTGGTAGCTGGCCAGCAGGGGAGGGAGAGAGGAGGCTGTGAATGTGAGCGCTGCAGGTGGGAAAGAGAGGTTCGGTTTCGGTGTCACAGGTCCTCTGCTCCTCTCCTCTCCTGTTGGCATTACGGAGTTCACGGGCGCCTGTAAATAAAGCCAGTGCCACATAATTCCCCCCCCCCCCAACATTTACACACCGATCTCTCCCACTTCACAGAGAGAGAGAGGGGGGGAGGGGAGAGGGAGAGGGAGAGGGAGAGAGAGAGGGAGAGAGAGGGCTATTAGAGAATTAGTTTGTTTTACCAGCAGTCTGGTGTGTGTGTGTGTGTGTGTGTGTGTGTGTGTGTGTGTGTGCATGCACTCTTAAAATTGTTGACAGACCCATGCCTCCATGTCCAGATTTACCTCACTGCCTGTAATTTGTGGGGCATCAGAGACAGAAAGAGAGAGAGAGAGAGGGGGGGGGGAGTTTAAGATACATGCTCTGGCCTGAATGAGGAAGCTTTATTTTTCCAGCAGGAGAGAGAACAATAAAAATTAAATGAGCAGATAAATTATTCAGTCTCTGTTTCCAGCAAGAAAACGTCTGGAAAACAGAGAGAGAGAGAGAGAGAGAGATATGAGCTACATAGGGAGCACGTCAAATGAAACCTCTCTCGTTCTGGTCCCTGAAAATCCAGCTCTACAATCCTCACATAGATGTATTAGAATATGATCAAAACCACGACTGACTGTATGTTCTAACTTCAGACATGTACAGAGAATTCCCGCTGGTTTTTCTCCGCGTAACACACGGCCAGCGTGTCAGCGCCACGCGACAGATTCAGTGCATATATGCATGCCTAATTATACAAGTCTTATATAGTCACTGTGCTCTCACATCAGGTGAGAGGGTGAAAATGTACCTGAGGTGAGGTGTGTGACTGACCTGGGACCTGCCCCGTCTTTTTTTTTTTACCTCTATCCTTCATTCCTTCTCTACTAATGTTTGTGAAATTTTTAAAAGGACTGAATGTGCTGAGGTAAAAAAAAAACAAACAAAAAAACCCCAAAACAAACAGACATGGCGTGAGTGCTTCACAGAGAATTGATCATAATTTTCTTTCTGTCGTCATATCGGATTAGTGGTCAACAGAGCAAAGTCACAAGCAAAGAAAAGACTGAATAGGATTGGAACAGGGCCGGTCAGTCAAATACAGCAAACAGGCGTTCATTCGTCAAGTCGTCCTCTCCACAATCGCAGAACGTAACCTTCCCTGTTTACACCGCGCTCGTGAGGGCCTAACAATGAAACAGTAATTACACTGCACTGTAACGTGACACACACACACACCTGTTTCTGCTGAATCAGTAACTGCACGGTTATAAAGCGACGCTGGAAAAGGTTTTGGAAATGGAATGATCATTAATGGTTACATAATTAGCGACAGATGCCGATTGCGACGTGAGACTGGCGTTTGGTTTAGGCTTAGTGATAAAATCCAGTTGCACGGGGTGCTATTATTTCATCACGTTGTCAAAAGTTTGTGGTGTCTGCCTTCTTCGGTATGTTATAGCCACGACAGCTACTAGAAAAACAAACAAGACTTTTTTTTTTTCTTTGCTTGTTTGGGGTTTTTTTTTGGGGGGGGGGTTGTATGGGTGGATTAACTGAGAATACGTCAAGAATATTAAGTCATAAAGGAGGGGGTGGAGACCAGAGTGACGTAATGCTGTAAATTGACGTACATGTTTATGTGGAAACCCAACTCGTTTCTCTAACCTTTTCTCCGGTAACCTGGCTTGCCAAAACATATTCTCATGAGAACGTCTGTGCGATAAGTCCTTATCGCACAAACAGGAGTATACTGTAAAGTCAAGACGAAAATAAAAATAAAACCTTATCAGGATTAATTGTGAGAACTGATGAGAGACTGAACCGGGGGTGGAAAAAAGTACAATCCATGTACAGCCCCAGTCAACACACACGCACACACACACACACTGGCAGACAAAAGTACAATCCCTGTACAGACTCAAGTCCTGTCTAAAGTCTATACTCGCTAACATTCATATCATGCTGGCAGACAAAAGTACTTTTCAGCCCACACTGAACAAATTCTGGCGTGTTCAAAGCCTACCCAAACATCCTGAATCATTCTTCCTCTCTTTCTCTCTGTCTGTCCTTTATCAATCTTTCCTCTCTGTCTCTCTTTCTTTTTCGCCATCTCTATTTCTCTCTCTCTCTCCTTCTCTCTCTCCCTCTCTCTCTCTCCCTCTCCCCTCTCTCTGTCTTTCTCTCTCTCTATTTCTCTCTCTCTCTCCTTCTCTCTCATCCATGCACACAGAGAGACACATTCTCTCTGTTCCTCTCTGTCTCTGATGGGCTTGGTAATGACTTGTCCTTCTAATCCTTGACTTGGCAGAGAGCTATAATCTCAAAGTCCTGAGGCTGGAGTTGTTTTAATTACAGTCTGTATGTTTTCAGCAAGAGAGCTACAGACAAGGACTGTAATTACAGCGTTCACACACACACACACACACACACATGAGTGAAGCTCCACTGATTGAAGCTTCTTTAGCATTTTTCAGTCCTTCAGAAACTCAATTGAAGTTTGTTTTTTCAGCACGTAGCGGGTCATAGCATGGATTAACCAGCATACAGCTCTGGGGACCCCTTGCAGCCTATTATGACATCGTCCTTCCAGATAACATAAGCAGAAATGTCAAGATATCATTCAGGAGAGTCGAGATATCATGTAGATGAAGAGTGGATACTCTCAACTGGCACACGCGTCAGAGTGACCCTCCGCGAACTCTGCCACCTCGACGTAAGAGTTGCCCGTCGTATCTATAGGTGTGGGGAGTTGTGTTTACAATTTGTTGAGGGCAGAATGGGTAATTACAGGGGCTGTCAAAGTAAGCACTCTGTGTTCTCACTCGGATAATTGGCCTTGAGTTCTCTTTCGTTTTCTCGTTCGCGCCGTCGTTTAGAGTAAATATATTCTCCCCTTCGACCTACTTAAAACACCTCGCCCTCGAGCTTCACCTTTAGTTAGCGAATTCAGACGTTTTGTGTCGTGTGTGCGTGCGTGCCGTGTTTGATGTCTTTTCACAACAGAACGTTTGGTTGTAGGTTAACATGTCACATTGTGAACAGCAGAGCAACATTAGAGGGAGCGGCATGTACTGTTGTGAATGTGAGGAGTGTACATGTTCTCTGGAGGGTACAAAATGGAGGCCTGCCACGGAAGAAGGTCACCTATCAGGAATGAAGGTCATGGGTTGATGAACTGAACGGATGTCTTTTTTTTTTTTTAGATGGCAACACCTGTTTCTCTCTCTCTCGCACTCTTTCTGTGTGTGTGTGTGTGTGTGTGTGTTAAAACATGGAATTGATGACAGAGCAAGGAGACAACTCTGAAAGATGGACGCAAACAATGGATCTTTTAGACGATAGCAGGCTGTATTCCAGCCATGTTTCTCTCTCTCTGTCTCTCTCTCTCCCTCTTGCTCTCTATCTCATACACACAGGCACACACACACACACACACACACACACACACACACACACACACTCTTCAGTGCTACATAAATGCATATTATAGTGAAGCCAGGAGGTCAACACTCTGTCAACTCCTGCTGTTGTAGAGGAGTCAATTTTCTCTCCCTCTCTCTCTCTCTCTCTCTCTCTGTCTCCCTCTCTCTCTCTGCCTTGCTCTCTCTCTCTCACTTGCTCTTTCTCTCCCCCTCTCTCTCTCCCCCTCTCTCTCTCTCTCTCTCTCTCTTTCTCCCTCTTGGGGCATGATCATGACAAACACCTTTGCTTCCAAGCTCATTAAGGCCGTACCATAGACTTGCCTGTTTTGTAATGTCTGTTTGAATGGGGTTTTTTTTTCTAATGAGTTTTGAACAGTTCTGCATTGTTTTATCTTTCCTTGTGGCTCCATTTATAACAGGCACCCACCTCAACCACCTCCACCACCTGTGTTCGTGAATGACAGCTATTGAATAAAAGTTTTTATGGTTTGGGTTTTGTAAACAGTTGTTTATTTTCAGGTATGAATAAGCCAAAGTGCTGACTGTGCAGTTTTTTTTGGCTAAACTACACTGGTACTCTGAAGCTCTCAAAGGGCAAAACTGGAAGGAAACTGGGAACCCGACAGAACTCTCCGGAAGTTTGGTTAGACAACAAGGTCATGAAGGAGACCAAGGTCGTTTCAAAGGGAAATGAGACACGAATGATAAATTGAAGGCGATTAATTGACTTTGTATCAATACATTAACAGCTGCTTTGATGAATTTACTTCTGTTACCTACCAGTTCTGCTGTTTATACTGTAATGTCTGAACACGCACAACATCCTTTGCCTTTGAATGGCTCTTGTTCGAGCTTTTAGGGTTTTTTCTTCTTTATTTTTGACTTTAAAACAGCTTTGAAAAGTCAAAATGCTCTCTCTCCCTCCCTCCCTCTCTCCCTCCCTCCCTCCCTCTCTCTCTCTCTCTCGCTCTTTCTGTCTGCTCCTGACCCTGAGCATAGAGTGGCCCCCCCCAGACTTTCCTGCATCTCTCCCCTGACACCCCCATTGGCAGCTGTGTCAACACGCATAAGAATCCTGGCCTTAAACAAACTCACAGAAAAAAAAAAAAAAAAAAACTCTAAAAACTAAAAAACTGCTGTATGCAGTCCCCTGATCAAGCACACGAGGTTGAGACAGGCCACAGAGGGAAATGTCAAAGCCTGAAAAAAAAAGTCTCTCCTAAAGAATTGCGGACAGAGATCAAATCAACAATGTGACAATTTTGAGGTAAATGTCGGATTGACTCGCGATGCGTGAGGCTGACGTTGTTTGATTTGCGTTGTTTGCGTTAGTCAGTAAAAACAGTGCTGTACTCTCAGGAAAATGCTAAGCATAAAAATATCAATCACCCGTTGTCTTAATGCATTTGGTGTTTTGGTGAAAGAGAGCACAGTTCTGTATAGCTCAAAAACAGACAAATGTGGACTCCATTATGGCTGACACCTTTATTGTACCTATGAGCTTTCAACCCCCCCGGCAATCCTGCATTTGTCCAAACGCCATAGAGCTGCTGGGGGGGGGGGGGGGGGGGGGGCGACTTTCTTATTGGACAAAGTCGTTTCCTCATCAGAGTTTGACCAGTAACATAAACTAGAAATGTGTTATTTTCTGTTTCCTCTGTGTTCTTGGACATCTAGCCAGTTTGGCGATGGGGTGGTGGGGGGTTGGGGGGTTAGAGATTTGGGTTCTTCTGTGTGTGTAGTGTTGGGTGACTGCTCAGGGTGCTGTTGAATGGATGTTTTTCTAGCTGTTTCACATTTATTATTCTCTCAAACGGTTTCCATGTCTTGGCCTTGTGTTTTTTGTCTGTTTTTTTTTTTTGGTCTGCTTTTTGTCTGTTTTTCCTGCGGGTTTGCTCTCTGTGTGCGTGCACGTGAGTGAGTGAGTGAGTGTGTGTGTGTGTGTGTGAGCTTCCCTTCTTCTCTTGATTTCATCATATCAAGAGGAGACGTCACGAGCGAAAAGGACAAAATGTACATCCCATTCCCCTGCTGAATCACGCAGTCCATCACATCCTGCACGTAATGTCCGACTGTTTCAAAAGCACATGAGGAATGATGAGTGTTTGGATTAAGTGGCCTGCCGTGTGAGGTCTCGTGAGTATGTGTGTGTGTGTGTGTGTGTGTGTGTGGGCAAAAAGCTCCTAAAAGGGAACCAGTTCTGTTGGCTTAGCATTATACCCTGTCATGTAGGATCACAATTCCACTCAAGTTTGTTTTTTGAGGGGTATGTAAGAAAACACTCTCTCTCTCTCTCTCTCTCTCTCTCTCTTTCGCACACACACACACACACACACACACACACACACACACACACAGAGGTCTGCTGCAGGCACTGACTGACATCACCATGTCTCAGCAGAGCTGGTGACTAATGCTCTTAGCTTCCACAGTACTGCAGAGAGCAGCCTGTCGCCTTTCGCATTTCACTCCGCTGCCAGACAACACTGGGGAGGAAATTACGCCCGTGGCCATACAGGAGGAGGCTGCAGGCATGCCCAGCTGAAAGAGAGAGAGAGAGAGAGAGGGAGAGAGAGAGAGCGCAATACTTGTAAAGATTTGAGTAAGAGCAAGCCATGCAAAAACGTTGAAGTAGGCAACGGCAACGCACACATGCACACACACACACACACACACACACACACACACACTGCCAGAGTATTACAGGCACAACACTGAAGCACAGAGAGCCCTACCGCGCAGTTAAAAAGCCCTCCAGGCAAACACACATGACGCCCTGCGTTTTCAAGACCAGGTGAAAAAAAAAAAAAAAGGTAGGCATTGATGACGCAGCAGCAGCGACAGCTAGTGAACCTCCATTGTCAGATATAGTAAAGATAAACGTTCGCTCTCTTAGCTGTTTCCTGCCCCCATGCTAAATTTAGCGATGGGGAGAGAGAGAGAGAGCGAGAGAGCGAGAGAGAGAGAGAGAGAGAGAGAGAGAGAACAAAGCTCATGTCACTGCTCGTGTGGCTGGAGGCCTTTTCCTCTTTTCCTGTAGACTTTGACCTTTCTCAGTTCTCGCATACGGAGACGCAAAGCCCTCCACGTGCACACTAACACATCGACCCACAAAACCTGACCGTCTGAACAATGCCCTTTGAAACGAATGTGTCGCGTGAAAAAAAAAAAAAAAAAAGAAAAGAGAGAAAAAAAAAACTGCTTAGGCAGAACAGGGTTCTGTCCCTCGCACAGGAAGTTAGCTTTTTGTGCTAAGCCTCTAAGCCAATACTGCTGACCACAGGCGTTGACATTCACAGATAGCACAAACCCATCTCAGGTGACCTTCAAAATCTGTTCTCGAAGCCTCATGTGAGCCTCTCTTCCTCTTTTTGAAAAGAGCATTAGGCTGTTGACCTGTTTCTCAAAACCTCTCCTTTGCCAATTCAGCGGGGTTTCGGTCAGAAAAAAACTAAAAGCAGTCTTAAAAACAAACCTTTTCAAATCGGGGAAGTGTGTAGTGTTTCTTTCTTGTTTGTTTGTTTGTGTTTTTTGTATTTAAAATGATGTTCTTGAGTTGTTCTTTTTTTTCTCCATGTCAAATACATTAGTGAGTCATTAAAAGCTTTCTGGAATGGCTTTACTCTCAAACAGTAGATTTTATGTGACTTTTATAAAGGAATGTTCAGAAATGAATGAATGGACATTTGACATTTATATAAGTTATGAAAGCATGTGTTTCTTTACTCCAAATGGTTTTGCTAAAATTCACAAGTCCAATTCACGGCACGACTTAAAATCTGATTTTTCAAAAAACAAAAAAAACAAACAAAAAAAACCACTGTTAAAATAAATGCATTTGTTAGTTGCAATAACTGTGATTTGTGTCCTGCCTGTTCCCAATTACAACTCTGTAACTATGGATCAATCAGAGATTTAAAAAAAAAAAAAAAAAAGAGGATGCCTTTGTTTCACATCCATTATCATGTTACATCCAACCCTGAAGAGAAAAGAAAAGAAAAAAAATTACCTCTTTGCCATGGCAACCATCACCTTGGCAGCTAACAACCTACCTTATACGCTGATCATACCTGGAATTCCTCTGTTTACTAAACTGCCATTCACGGATTGGCTGGCATCGGCCAGGCTGGTGACTATATGTCTGCAGATAACTGTTTAAGGGGTGAATGAAGGGGGGGGGGGGGGGGGCTGTAGTTCAAAGAGAGCTTGGTGTGAAGAATAAACACTCAGTCTTGATGAGCGTGTGGTGGCAGATTCTTACATGACACCAGTGTAAACACTCCCAGACGAGACCCATGGGAGGGAACGGAGGTGAAAAGATGAAGGATGGAAAGTTTGGACAAACAGAGGAGGTGCTCGCTAGTAACACCGCGTCGTCTCCTCTCCTCTGAAGACGGATCGAGTCACCTGAAATTTCCCAAGAGCTTCGTTTTTTTGTTTTGGCTGCCAGAGATGCTTTGATTGACTGCAGGGCCCCAGCCAGCCTTGTCATAACAGCAAGACAGAGCCAAAGAGTTGCAACGGATCTCGGAGCTATATTTAGCGCTGTCCATTGCTCTGACAAATTACAGACTACGTTTAAAGTAAACGAGTAAAAAAAATAGTCTGTAAAAACAAACACTTCACTCACAGTCTAGGTACACAAATAAAAACAAGCTTAGAGTGAGTGAAGTTTTGGCATCATCAGGTGAAGAACTGAAAGAACTTATTTGTGTGTGTGTGTTCGTGTGCGCGCGCGCGTGTGTGTGTGTGTTAGAATATAAAGGCAGTGTAATCAAACTATACAGGTCATGATAATAAAGAAGAGAACAGAAGATTTTAAGTTATATATACATATATTATATATTTATACATACATACACGCACACACACAGGTCCATCTTAGTTTATCATGTGTTTTTACCATAATTTTAGTATGTAACTTTTGGGTCCAAAACACTATATATTTTTAACAAAAAATGTTAGAGAAGTACAAGTTCCGCTATGGAGGTTCACAATCTGTATATTCTCATTTCAAAAAATAGTATACCTGTATGATCTACCACGAAATACTTTATTTAGGGGCAGGAGCAGCACCGCACTGGGCAGAAAATAATTGATATGACTCAAGTCTCAAGTCCCTGGTCTTCTTCTAAATAGCATTTGGCTGCTAGATAAGACAGCAATAGCAAATTATTCAGTCTGTGACAGTGTTTGTACTCTGTGTGTGTGTGAATGTGTGTGTGGGAGAGAGAGAGAGAGAGAGAGAGAGAGAGAGAGAGAGAGGACGGTCTGTGTTTCTGGAGTACAGTGACGATAGGATTAGCATTAGCGATTGTTCCTCTCATTGTTGCTACAGTAAGGGGAAAGAAAACACAATCCCCCCTTTTTTATTTTTTTCCTAAAAGACACCCCTGCATATCCATGTCTGTGTGTGTGTGTGTGTGTGTGTGTGTGCGTGTTTTCTCAAGCAGTGACACTGACTTCCACAAGCTTGTAATCACAGACATGAAACGGGAGAGGAGTGAAAATCAAATTTGGTGTGAAGGCTATGATAGTAACACCATAAAGACAGAGCGAATGTGGTTTGTGGGAGGACTAAAGTGGGATTAGCTTCAGCTAGCGGCGTAGGTAGGCAGGCAGCGTCGTCTCTCTCCGCTCCTGTCGCTGAAGACCGCTGAACGCTCCCGCGAAACGGTTTGCAAATGCTTTCGCGTTCATTTGCATTGGCTTTCCACGAATGCTATTCACGTTTGCGACACGGAGATCGCATGTGCGTCGTTTTCGCTCCAAATGAAACGACGTAAATTTCTGATTTGAGTGGATGAGCGCGCGTGGCTCAAGCTAATCTGCTCAACCTAGTAGCACGCACATAAATATATATATGTGTCTATATATATATATATATATATATATATATATATCAAAAAAGTGTTTCAAGACTTAAGTGTTTATTCGTCACATACACATACACACGTCAAGAAATGGCAGTGAAATGTTGTCCTGCTGTGCCCCCACCCCCTTTTGCGCAAGAATATACAGTACATATGCAGTGTCGAGGGTTTTAGAAACGAGCAAAATGTTTCTGTTAAAACGAGAGCAACAAAACGTCTCGTTCATTCAAACCGTCTTAGTCCGTCGCAGGTGCTCATTGTTTAAAACTAGCCCACCTAATCTAGTGTCCGAGCAAGGTCTGAAGTCATCTGAGATTGATTCTCGGATCAAATTTGGCGTGATTTCAGTGAGACTGAAGTGACCAGTAGCCAGGTCAAGTGGCTAGGTCTGGTGCGAAACTTCATTTTGAGCTAATCTTTTGCATGACTCAGGAGTAAGGAGTCGTCTCAGTGACTGATTCGTTCATTGTTCCCTGGGCCTCGCAAGCACACCACTCATTTTGGTCATCTGAATTGTGACAGCTACAGGCTCAGATTTGTACATGAACGGGTCTTTCGGGTCTTCTGTTCACTTGTCACGTGACCACTGCATATTCTCAGTGTAGGAACTACTCATGCGTTCACGAATCATAAGTACAGGTCTTCAGGTCTGACTTGTTCATTATTCACAGGCTGCATCGGCTCAGAATAGGAACAAACTGATTCGTTCATGAATCATAACTAGCTACGGGTCAACAGGTCTGAGTCTTTCGTTCATTATTCACATGGTCACAGCAGTAACATGGCCAATACTAATGCATTACTGGTGAGGAGAGCTAGCTGAGGTTAGCTGGTCAACCAGAACATTTCTGTAGCTTCATACACTACTGGTCTTCAAGTAGGTTAAAGTGAATAGCTATCATAGAAAGAATAGAATGATATTTTAATTGATAGGTGCAGCGCTCTTGTATGGGCAGTTGAAGTGATCAGTCACTTCAACTGAATAACTCAACAGGCTATGGTCCAAAAGGTTGCTTAAGGGCTTAACAAAAGGGAACTTGTGTACTATACTTTACCAAGTGAAGCGAACCATGTTGCTCTTAGTGTTTAAGAACCATGTTCTTTCTGTCATCACGCAGATAACAGTTACAGCACCACACAAGTTCGAATGAGCAAAATGAACGAATGATTTGAAAAAAAAAGATTCGTTCATTTTACTGAACGAGATTCAAAGAGTCAGTGAAAAGATCCGAACCGAACAAATGCTGTACATTAATCCCAGGGCCCACAGCCTGGGCACAGATACAGGACTGCCCAGCTGCCCACCCTCTTCAGGAGCAAATCGAACATAGATTTCGTGTCTTTGAAATATTTGGGAACTGTTAATAACATTAATGCCAGAAAGGCCAGATACAAACACGGTTCCTGCTTCAGAAATGAAGAACTTTTAACGTTTACAAAAGCACCTTAATACTGGCTTACTGTACATGACACTCATACATAAGACTCATTTAGAGTGTTATGGTTTTATTTCATCTGTAATTATGATGATACCTCTGTTAAAGACAGAAAAGCTCAGGTGAGAAGTGTCAGTCTGTCAGACAGTAACAGTTGGGCTTTAAACATAAGCTGTCGGGAGGGAAAGCAGCCAAATACCAAATAATAACCACACCCACCTACTGAACACTACAGTAAATACTAGTACTTTTAAGATAGTTGTTTTTTTAACTGCGGGCATATGATTCTCTTCATGTGCGGGCAATAAACAGAACTAAACAGAAAATTTCAAATAAATTCATACTGGAGAATCAATTCTGTTCTATTCTGTTCTATTCTATTCTATTCATGCCCAGACTGGTAGCCCCCCCCCTCCTCCTCCCATCTCATTATCAACACTTGTTTCAGTTTTATCCAGTCTCCAATACACTCGGCCTGCAGGGTTTCAGCCCCTGTAGATCTGTCTCTTGAGGTCTGATAAATCTCTCAAGGCGCTAAAGAGAAAATGCAGTCGCAGGCTTCGCGCATAGTGGAGGAAGCATATGTTAGCCTCTCTCACTTTGACTGGGGTTGCTGCCACGAAAGGGAGGAGACTCAGGAGATTGTGGGAAAACTGGAAAATCCAAATTAGCAGTAAAGCGTGTTGAAATGCATATTTTGCAGGTGACTTAAAGCACATCTTTAGTTTTTCCAACATTCAGCTACAGATATTATCTGTCGCCAAGTTCTTTCGCCACACCGTCTCGACTAGAATCATTGCTGTGAAGAAATCTCACAACCGCTGACATGCGAGCTTGCCTGAAAATGATGTATCATCAGTCGTAACGGTGATACAGCTGAATAGAAGAACAGAGGAGGAACGCTCTTATTTTTTAACGCTCTTGTCTTTAGGTGAAAATGAAAATCTCCCACAAGCATCTCTTTTTAAATCATCAATTTTTTTATTTCTCAAAAGCTGTAGAAAAATATATAATTAAGTGTCTTACAAGGTCTTCGAAGAAAATCAAGGAGATTTACTGTTGCCTAATCATTTCCAGATTATGGGCGGCTTTTCTGGATATGCAGACTGTTTAACATAGAATTTAACTATTATTTAACTATTATTTAAACACTGGACTCAGTTACACCACACACTGCAGTAATCTATGAGTTTTCTCAGTCATAGCATTTCTCCTTACTTTACTGGTCTGAAAATACAAGACAGAGTTTTAAAAAAAACAAACTAATATGTGATCCTAATGTTTCCCACATGAACTTGTGGGTATCCAATCTAAGATAAAATTCATTTAGCCCCATGTACCAGCTGTTTGCTGTTTTTCTGATCAGTTAATACAATTCTGTCCTGGACCGTATCAGAATGGTTCTCACCAAGCTACCTCCTTTATTTTGTACCTTTCTATGAGTTAAAATGTCATCTCATGTCCTGATCTGGTAATCGTCACACGGCAATAGCCTCTGTGTCCCCCAGATCTCTGGCACAGATGAAGTCAAACGATGTCATGGTTTCAGCAATGGTTGGTTTAATGAAGGGTGAAATGTATTGATTGATTGATTTATTTCTGAATATCTGGGAGCCACATCTAGACAGTAGGTGTTTTGTTATTTTTTAACGGGGGGACGCCCCAATGGTCACTGAGACTACTCTACAGAGTATATAGGGGGATGGCAGGTTAACAAGGGGGTGCATTTTGGTCATGGCTTCCCCCCTCATCCCCCTACAAATCGTCTACCGCGTATAGAGCTTGGTCATTTTGGTGTCAGTGCTGATGGGGCACTGTACACTGCAAATCTTCAGATAATGTTTGTTAATGTGGGGTCACTGAAGCAGCAGACCCGTCTGGAAACCCAAATTCTAAGCAACATCACACGCAGCTACAGCTCTTTCTAGATGCATTGTTTTTTTTGTTTTTGTTAAGCTACAACTGATTTCGCAATAATGTTTCTCGCATATTTTTCGTAAGTCTTCTTTACGGCGGCTTATAGCAGTGTTTGCTTCATAGTTTTCCTCAGCATCTCTGTAAGTAGGTAAGGAGTAGGGCCCATAGCCTTACCACACCCCACACTGCACAGTTTACACAGACTTTTTGCAGACTTTGTATGCACGGTCATAACTTCAATGGAGATGCAGTGGCATCCATTTTCAGAGCTGCTTCATAATGTGTGCCCACGTTCTCTGTGAGCAAAATCAAACTATGTGTTCAGTCTTATGCTTCACAGATGCCTTTGGGTTATTTTTTAAATGAATATTCAAACCGTGTTTTACATTCATAGTCAAATGTACCTGGAACATGTCAAAAAGATTTCGGCGAGTAAAGTTTCACAGGGAAGGAACAACTAAGATGATAAATTGATAAAACTGAAATAGAATTAGAATTGATAGAATTGATAAAAGATTGTATTTGAAGAAAAAATAGTGACTGATACCATTTGGGTGCAAAAAAATGGGTTTATAATACCCTCAATATTACCCTCGTGTAGGAATTTTGCACTTTTTTCAAATCTAGGGCATTATAGAATATCAATAGGCATACAGTTCAAACTTTTAATTGGTCAGTCATACTGAGAACATGTTTGTCTTCCATCCTACAAAGTTTGATGAGGCTAGGAATAATACTTTTCAAGATATTAATGCTCAAACATGGCCTCCCAGATAAAGCGTTTTTGAGAGTGTAAAAATGAAAAAATATCAAGGGCCAAAAAACCCCCCCAAAACCACAAAACATCGGAATTGAACAAAACTATTTAACAGACCATAGTTTTGGGACCCAAACAGTATATAGACAAATAAGACAGAATCTGAGACAGTGCAGCAATCACTTTCCTGGATTCTGTCTGATTTGACACGGAATGACAAATATACATACATACATACATATGTATGTGTGTGTGTGTGTGTATATATATATATATACATATATAAACACATACACACACATACATATATATATATATACACACACACACACATATACTTATACATACACACACACACACACACACACATATATATATATGTATATATACACCTAGACCATGGCCGAACAGTTTTATCCTGGTCACAGCCTTGCCCATAAAGTGCCACCAACAGTTTAGGTTTCATTAGCAACATGTCTGTAGCAAACTAGACACCAAACACATTAAAAAAACCTTTCCACCAAGATACCGACTTTTCTAAAAGAGCATTATTTCTGCCATTTTAGCATCCCTTTTATTAAGTTTGAATTTGAGATGTGAGACTGCGGGTTTTTGTGGGAAATGGGTGATGTGGATAGTTGTGTAATAACCATTCTGTTGGGCAAGACTTGTACTTCCTCCCCTTTTAATGCACCTTTTATGCTGAGTAACTTGATAACCTGATACTTTTTATCAATATTGAGTGGAGCTAATCATTCTATTCAGATATTCATGTATACAGTACTACTTCATTTTTAAGACAGCTTATGTGGAAAAGATAATACAACACTAAATCCAAAACAAAACAAGACAAAACAAAAAAGAATCCATCCACCACAGTGACCAATGCAGTGGAATTTATTCCTTTAAGATTCAGTTTCCAAGGCTAGAGCTACATTCACAGTTCACCTTTTCTACAGTATTTAAATCCCAAAGCAGTTCACAGTGAGGATAAATATACGAGCAGACAAAACTGACCAGCAAACAGGAGTGAAAAAAATGCAAAATATCAAAATATGTATTCAAAATAGAGACAGAGTAAAATCGCCTCACATCAAGTGAATAGATAGATAGATAGATAGATAGATAGATAGATAGATAGATAGATAGATGGAGAAAGTAAGAGAGAAAGAAAGAGCAGACATACTCTGTGTACAGTTACCCAGGTCTGTCACTTCTCCCTCCTCCTTGGGTATATATACAGCATGTAGGCACTCATCTCTTCACTCTCTTGAAGGTACTTGGTAGATTTCAGTAGCTCTGTCTTCAGTCCAATCAGAACTAAATCAGACAGCAACCTACTGTACCACAGTCCGGCACTGCTCAGTTCATCTGGGACATCTCATCAAGCCTTTTGTCCTCTTCTCTCGTCATCAGACAAGGTGAGGTTATCAATCCTAACTCACAAACATACCCTGCCCTAATCTCACATCAGGTCTTGTTCCAGTTCAACATCTCTAGCTGACGAGGTGAAGATATAAGATTAGATATTAAGAAACTACCCACCATACCACCGTGCCACCCTTATTTGATATCCATAAGTTTTATTTTACTATGTTCTTCCAAGAGCTTGACAAAGTTTTGTTTTGTTATGTTTTGTTTTTTGCTTTTGGCGGTGAAGGCTCCTATTGCAAAATGCATTCTTCAAAGGGTAAATTAAGGTGTAAAAGTTTGAATAGATTTGTAAGTTAAAGTTGCCCACCTCAACCGTGGCAAAATTAAATGTACACTGCCAGAACTGGGAGGATTTTTGGACAGCCTGAGTATAAAGACTCAAACTGTAACAGGACATTTTTGGGAGCTGATATCAGTGCAAAAGGAGATATTATGTAAGCTCCAACTTTTGCTTGTGCCATTTTCACCCTCTTTTATTACTGTTATTATTATTATTAGTAGTAGTAGTAGTAGTAGTGGTATTTTGGAATAAAATAAGCAGTCATTAAGCATTGAAATTTGTACAAAGGCATCACATTTAAACTTGCACGCTGTAGATGTCAGTTCATCCTATGTAATGCCCTAAATTTTCGTACAACAGTAAAGCAAATATTTTGGAAATGTTTCATCATAATTAAATTATTGTTAATAACTAGTGTATTAGTGTACATTAGTGTGTTTTTCTTTGAGGGAAAAGCTTTTGGGTTCTTTTTCTGTTGTGGGTCATGGTGCCGTTTGCTCATCCAGTCACAATGTTTCCCATCTGATACGAATGAGCCAAATTTGGAACAAGAATACTTGTAGGTGACCCTGTTATTAACTACCTGGTCTTGTTGGAGGTATTCCTGCCCATGTCTTGCGTGATGCTAGCTTTAGCAAAATACTGAAATGGCATGTTGCTTTTGGCCTCCATTCCTTCCGCACTCTGACTGAAAAGATTTTGCGTGTCATTCAGCAATTCATGCCTCATGTGCAGTGAGGCAGGGAGACTTTTACAAAGAATAGGGACTTTATTCATCCAATAGCAACGCTACACCACATGGATGCACAGATGTCCAAGAGGGCGCTTGGATTTTTTTTTTTTTTCCTTGTTGAAAAAAGACATTGAGGATAAATGCGTTGTGTAATAATTTTAGCGGATGAAAGTTCAATCCAGTTTATAATGAATGTCTTCCACTTCTGCTATTTCCCCATCAATGTTCATGTCCCTGTTTATCTTGGTTAAGCATTCAAAGTCACACTGTTTCAAAGTGACTGTTTTTTAGTCATGTTTGTCAACTTCACTTTTTAAGACTGTATTTAACTTGTGTGTATTTTCCCCCTATTCAGGGTATAGTTTAGTTAAGATGAGATATAGCTTGGCCCTTCTCTTTGTGCTACTTGGCCAAGGGCTGGCGTTTCATCCCACACGGGTAACATCTGACTCAAGATCGCACACTGATATCACTGAAGAAGCACTGCTGGGAGAGGCGGTGGAGTCATGCAAGGCAGTAGCAACTGCAGAGGGGAAGGACTTCACTCCACCCGTAAGAACTTGTGTGTGTGTGCGTGTGTGTGTCGTGAAGTTTAACCAGTGTATTTTTTAGTTTCTACATACAACAGCATCTTTCCTGTGTTTGTGTGTGTCTGTGTGTTTGTTTGTACATGCGTGTTAGTATTGTTTAGCTACAGAATAATGGGAGTCAATGGGAAGTCCCCACTAGGATATGAGTACAAATTTGTGTGTGTTTCTGTGTATGTGTGTGTGTGTGTGTGTGTGCGTGTGTGTCTGTGTGTGTTTGTACATGCGTGCGTGTGTCACAGGTGGAACAGACTGCGGAGAAGGTGCTCGATGCATGTCTGAAAGCGTTAGAAGGCAGCAATGCAGTGTCAGCTGCTAGGTTCAGGGAGCTCTTGGATGATATCATCACTGCAAACACTCTGGTGGATACAAACCTGCTCAACAGCGCCCCCCATCACTTCAGCGATGAGGCCTTCATCAAGGCACGTAACCTTATCACTGAGGGCGTGGTCAGCATTAGAGCCAGCCTACAAGAGGACAACATGGCAGCGGCGAGGCGGACCTTAGGTGCCGTCAGCCACACCCTTCAGGTGAATCAGAGGAGATATTCTTCGAGTGCCCCCCCTCCCCCCCCATACACACAATGTCTGTTTATTTCTTTTAATATAATGTGATGTTTATCATTAATGTGATGCATTTCAGGATTTCTACAGTCACAGTAACTGGGTTGAGTTGGGAAATACAAAACCATATGCCAGTCTACTACGACCAGACCTCCCTATGGAAAATCTTGCAGGTGAGTGCGTGTGCTTGTGTGTGTGTGTGCTCATGTGTGCACATGTCTATGTGTCGATGTGTGTTTTCTGGTTAATGTCTCAAATCTCTGGTTCTCTCAGATCCTGACACCCCGACATGCAGGAAATGTGAAGAGTTTGTTTGTCCGAACCTCATCCTTCCAAACATATTAAAGTCTAACATACTTACATCAGGGTATGATGAAAGCCTTGGAATCACCAAACCAGCAGGTACTGTACAGGACTATCTTCCTCGCTCTCTCATATATACACACACACACACACACACACACACACACACACACAGTGGCACAACCACTTTTTGAAGGAGGTTGAGGTAGGTGTAGGTGTGTGTGTGTGTGTGTGTGTGTATGTGTGTGTATGTGAAAGAGAGAGAGAGAGAGAGAATGCGTTTAGCTTTTAATGGTTTTCATGTTATTTCAGCGAGAGTTTTGAACACTCTCCCCTCTTTTTCCTCAGTATTTTTTTTCCTTTTCTTCTCACATTTTACTGTCTGATTCTGTTCATATCAGAATTCATCTAATTTCCTCTCACCCAATCATGTGGTGAGAAGTAAAACATCTACTGATCCTGCATTCTCTCCTGTATTCAAATTAACCTCTTTCAGTAACCTTAAACTTTTCTCTTACTGTAGGTAAATGTAGCCATGGTGATTTATTCAGTGTTGGGATCCACAAGGATGACCCTGAATCTGACCTTCATGATCTTGCTGCAAAGCTAGCCACTGATGCCACTGTTGACCTACTGCGAAATATTCGGAACACAGCAGGGGACCATCGGTTTCTGAAGTATGTGGACCGACAGAAAGATAGATAGATAGATAGATAGATAGATAGATAGATAGATAGATAGATAGATAGATAGATAGATAGACAGATAGATAGATAGATAGATAGATAGACAGATAGATAGATAGATAGTTTTTTGTCATTACTTACTTATCTGTACAACGTCTAATTTTTATTAACATGTTGTGCACAGCAGTGACGACAGAGGGGTGTGACACAGTAATTGGTTAGAAAACTGAAAAATAAAATTCAGTCAGTAGCTCCCAGTTACCAAAATTACTCCCAGGGCTGTGAGGGGAAGGCACCTAGCATCAAAGCTGCCCATGCAGGGTCGCGTCTCTCCAAGTCCTGATGGTGTCTTCCATTTGATCTCTCTCCACACTTTGGCTCCTATGTCTGGTTTCCTGTTCACTTCTCCTAGGTGGATTGTCTGGACAGTTGTGTCCAGATTCTGGTCCGAGGACCATATGTATTCAGGCAGACTGAGTTCCTCCGCTCTGTCAGTGTTTTTTTTTCCATGTTTCAGAGGCCTGTTCCTCCTTGGCCCTGGGTCATATACAGTCGGTGGATGTCTGCCTCGGGATGGAGGGATTCGTGCATGGTTGTCAGTTTCCTTGTCATTCAGTCCAGTCTCTGCACCTCTTCCCAGGCCCATCAGATGATTGTTCCAGTGTAGCTTATTACTGAGAGGGCAAAGCTGTAAATCACTTGGATCTTGTTCCACCAACTGAGCTTAGACTTCAGGATTTGCTCCATTAGATGTTTGTACGTGCTTGTGACTATCTTCTTGACCTCTTGTAACAGGCTTTCCTGATGTGGCCATGTTTGAAGGTACTTGTAGCCATTCTTCATCCTCATCCTTGATGTATCCCTCATCCAGTTTTATTCCATCAGTATTGGTGATCTTGCCATGCTTGGTGGTGAGCCTCACACAGTTGTCTAGTGTGAACTTCATCTTGATGTTATCTGAGAGTCCTCACTGTCTGGATCAGGGACTCAATTTAATCTGCTGATATTACGTACAGCCTGATGTCATCCATGTACTTTAGGTGTTGTATCTTCCATCCAGACTTTGGTTTGTACCCTAGACCAGACATCTTGAGTGGCTGGCTCAAGGGTTGAGTGCCAGGGAGAACAGTACTGAGGATTGCCACGGTATATGCCAGTCTTGACTGACACTGAACTCATTTCCCTGCCATTACGTGTCAGCTGAGTCCTTCAGGATATCATGGATCCTTCAATCGTCTGCGTTATCCCCGGGTGGATCTTGTGCAATCTAAGTGATTCTCTGAATCCAGGAGTGTCGCACACTGTCATAGGCCTTCTTGTAGTCAATCCACACCATTTCCATGTTGGTCTTCCGTAACTTGGTGTTGGCTGTTATTGTTCTGACCATCACAACCTGTTTTTTTTGTCCTTCTGCTTCCAGGTCTTACTTCTTTTTTGGCTCATAGGTGCAGAGGTTCTTTTCCTGCAGGTGATAAGTGATGCTGTTGGCTATCATTCCAGAGAGCAGCTTCTATGTTGTTGATGGACATATGACTAGGTGATAGCTGCTAGGGGTTGTGCCCCTCTCTTTATCCTACCTGGGCAGACAGATCTTTCCTTGTAGGAGCCAAGCTGGTAGGTGTTTTGTCCAGTAGGCCTGTATTCGGTTGAGTCCAATTGCTTTCCAGTTTGCTATCTTGCTGATCAGGATGCTCTTTACATGCAAGACAAATGCGACTATAACAAAGTAATTGAATAATGTCAGCTAATAGACAAGGAGTGATGTCTTTGTGTAAGTAACATGGTACTCCAAGCCAAATCTTTCAATTCTCTGGTAATTTTCCCAGATGTGTGTTATGAAATACCTGCAGAGGAGGAGGCAAGTAGATGAGAGCCAAGTAAATTAGCCTTGAGCAGATACCTCAAGTTTGATGAAATAATGATTATTCCGTAGGTCAGATGTGAGCACTTTCCATTGATTACAATTTATATAACAATTCAAGCCCAGTTATCATTAGGTAAGGTATATGACAGTTACTAGCTACAAGCAGGGTTATTACAGTTTTGAAATTTTCATTAGTTTTTATTTTTATTTAGTAGTAGTTTTTATTAAGTAGTTTTAGTTTAGTTTCATTTCAAGGAATTGACTAGTTTTAGTTTCGTTTTTAATTAGTTTTAGTGTTAGTTTTAGTTTTTCAGATATTATGAGGAAGGCCTTGGTTTATAGAAGCTGAAAAAGGCAGGATGAAAGAATGTATAACATCACATATGATTTACAAAACCATTGCTTATTAAAGGTCCCATATTTTGCAAAGCCATTAATGGCCTTTAATAAACAATCATACAGTTTTTATTCTTGTACACCATAAACCAGGGGTGTGCAACATTTTTTCCAGAGGGCCATATTTACTTTCATAAAGCAAGCCTAGGACCACACACTGGACAACTGAAATGAAACATGAAAGGCATAGTGCTGTTATGTTGAATGATATAAATTTGAAACATGTGACAGATTACTTTACAGTAGCCTGTTTGCCAGCCTACTCAAAGACCTGACATTTTTTACGTCACAACACATTTACTTTTGTCTACAATGGGGTTGTAGTCAAAGTATTCCCATATAGGACTGCGCCACTTACTGCCTGCAACTTTAGCCATTTTCAAAAAATCTCGTTCGAGCTTGGTTGGTGCTAGATAGGATAGGGGGAGGGATGCTCTCCTGTGACTGGTTGCAGGGGCATCTGCAGGAATAAATTTTAAAGTACACACAGCTACCACAGTGCAAATCATCTAGGGGGAAATGAAAAAGAAGCTGATTTTACCTGCAATTCTATTTCATTTTTGCTTGTTTTTCATTGTTCATTGTCGTTTTTATTTAGTTTTTCTGTTTTTGAAAACTGTCATTTTTATTTTCATTTCAGTTAACAAATTTTTTTTTTTTAGTTTTAGTCTTAGTTTTCATTAACTATAATAACCCTGGCTAGAAGTTCCTTTTTTTTCAGGCCCCCTGAAAAGACTTCAAATATTTCTTCATGGGTGACATTGACAATGAAGTAGTTCTTGTTTTGACTTGGCTTTGTTACTGTCCCATAACACTGTAAAGGAGAACAGTTCATTGAAAATGTGCCATATTCTGAGGTCTGTCTTCATTGCAATGACCCAGTCTTCAACATCTATACCCTCAGCATATGTTAAAGAAACACCACACCTTGCTTTTTCTGGACAGGGATGAGATGCTAGGGCCATTTTTGGAATGAACATTGTCTGTCTTATCATCATTATGGACAAGGTGAATCTCTGCAGTGTGTTGTAAAGCGCTTCCTTTTCCACATAATGGTCCTGCCTGCTCCTGAAGCCATTAGCAGCAGTAAACAAACTGCATTAGCTTTTGTCTCGTATGAGGTCATACTTCAGTGTTAGCGCTGATGTCCGTGATGCCAGTAGTTCATGGACAACTTTTGGGATCGTACCGTGTCACAGTTGCAAACTGAGTTTCTTTTCAGATCATAACTTTAACTATTGGGCTTCGAATGTGCTAAACAACATGTCATCAAAGTACCGACATGATTTTGTTCAGTATACTCGCTGTTGCTTGCAGTCCCCCTGAAGGATCTTAGTCCAGACATAATCTAACACACATGAATCTAATATTTTGTGGTTTACAGGACCTTGATTAGTTGAATGAGGCTTCTCTGTGCAGGGCTGGAGCAGAAGCCGATGGATACTACAGTTTCCCAGGAGGACTCCAGCCCACAGTATTGTTAGCCAGGGCAGGGTCTCTTGAGCGATGTGTAATCATGTTGATGATGTTCTCATGTTGTTCCCTTTGGTTCTCACAGAGGGCAGGACAAAACAGGGTATTATTGGTGTTTACATTTGTATGTAAAGCTGTTTTCATACAGTTGGCAAGCAAAAGTTGCACACTGAAGATCTACTGCATTTTAAAATATGAAAAATAACAACAGAAAATTGGTAAATACTAGGGGTATAACGATTCACCAGAAGGAATCCGAAACCGGTTTTAACGCTAAAGGTGCAACTACATCGATACGCGGACACCTAGATCGGTCTAAATGAACCATGAACCGGCCCGATTCTAAGGTTAGGAATCGGCTGACTGAAGCTTGCTAATTTTACTTTAGTATTGAGCTACTGCGGAAGGCTCACGGGTCTAACGTTACAAGTCATGTTACTGTCAAAATAATAATGACCGTCTCTCATTCGCTAATAAATCTGCACAGCGTCTCACGTTGACTTTTTACCGTATACTAGGGAAACATTAGCCTTGCTTGCAAGGTGAAAACAAGAACAACACGTCCGATACGGTTTACAGCGCATCATCAAATATAAAATCTAAAATGTGGAAGACGTTTGGATTTCATAAGAAGTAAGTAAAATTGGAAGTCTGGTCATTTGTAAGGTCTGTAGAACAGCGACTACAGCGGTAGCTCGATAAATCGTACCACTCACCTTGTGAGACGGCATGACGAAACCTACGCGGGCGACGAGGGATCTGTGGATGCTAGTGCAGCTATCACAAACAAGATCACGCAATACAAAGACACGGATATTTATGTCCAGCCAGAACTTAGCACAACTCGGCGAGGTCTAAAGTAACCACGGCAACTATAGCCTATCCCGTTTTATTGCTAAGGACTTAAAATGTTTGTTCATACAGTAAGTCTTTTTTGTTTGTCTGTTGGAAAAGTAATGAACACAATGACATGTAATTCTGGAATGATTCGTCTTCCATTTCCCCCGTGCCATAAAGTAACAAAAATACTTGGGATTCCCCGGTCTTTTATGAAATATTTCTGTCTGAAGGTAAGCAGTGCTACTTTTATACAACTGGCTAATTTTAATAATGGAAAATTAATTTCTACATTGAACAAATGTTAACTGTATCAGATTACATCGTATCGAATCGCGCCGAATTGAAGTGCACCGAATCGTTTCGTATTAAAATGTATTGTCCCTGAATCGTATCGTAGCCCATGTATCTGGATATGTATCGGATCGTCTTAGAAGGGATAGATGCACACCCCTAGTAAATATGTATAAGTCTGCTGAAAAGCATCTCAGAAAATTCATGACAGTAATTTGATTTAACAAATTTAATTTAATTGCAGGAGAACAAAAGTTCAGAAGACCCCTCCTCTAATCTAGCCTAACCCAATACCAAAACACGTAAAAAGCAATTGATTATGGTTCAGACTTTCTTGACTGAACCATGTCTTTAACCAAGTAACAAATATCCTGTACCATTCAGACAAAAAGTATTTTTTTAATTACTCTGATGAAACCCCATCACCTTCTCTTTTTTTCCAGGATGCTGGGCATCAGTCGTTCCTCTGTCGTGTGTTTTGTGATCGATACCACAGGAAGCATGCGCGATGATATAGCTGAGGTTCGAAGACTAACCAATGAAATTGTCGACAAGAAACGAGGAACAAATGATGAACCTTCTCTCTATATCCTTGCCCTGTTCAATGATCCAGGTGTGTGTGTGTGTGTGTGTGTGTGTGTGTGAGTGAGTGTGTGTGTGTGTTTACACATTTTATTGTTGTTTTGCTGTAGTTTCAGTGGAGGTGCTTTGAACGTTGGTGTAAAACAGTGGGTTTTTGCTGTGTTTTGTGTCTGCGTGTGTAGGTGTGGGACCAGTCACGAGTACCGCTAATGTGGAGGAATTTAAGAAGATGCTGGCTGAAATTGTTGTGAATGGAGGTGGAGACAAACCTGAGAAAAGTCTCTCCGGACTACAGGTACCAGCACGTGCGTGTTTGACCTTTGAGATACTGTGGTAGTTTCCGGCTAGGTAAGTTTGTCAGGAACATATTTGCAATTACTGTGCATGTGTATATATCATCTCTGAGTGTGTGTGTGTGTGTGTGCGTGTGTGTGCGTTCATTCAGCTGGCCCTCACAACAGCACCTCCTTCATCTGAAATTTACCTTTTCACTGATGCCCCTGCCAAGGACACAGAATTAGAAGGGGCGGTCCGTTCTCTCATTGACAGCACCAAGACAAAGGTAAAACTGATTCAAATGGTCACTTTCACCTGTCTTAAAATGCTACCGCAGTCAGATGGAATTGACATTGAGAACCAGTCAGCATGTTGTGGAACAAGAGGCACCACAAAACGAAGTGAAGCTACTTTGGGTTTAAACTTACAGTTTGTTTCACATTCGGTCAAGACTCTAGCAATTGCATTAATAGATATTGTTTAAAACCACCATCCGCAGAAAGACAAGTTAATGTTTGGGCAGAAAATTTCTGATTGCTTATTGCCATTTCTTGTGTTTGTGTGTGTGTGTGTGTGTGTGTGTGTGTATTTGACAGGTATCATTCCTGCTAACTAATATCTTGTCGAGAAGAAGAAAGAGGAGTGCACTGTCAAACAGTGAAAACATACTGTATGAGAAACTAGCCAAACTATCTGGTGGATTGGCCATTGAGGTGTCCAAGAGCACCTTGCCTCTAGCCACTGGTATTATACTGGATGCCGTTTCCTCTTCACTGGTACTGATCTCTCTCTCTCTCTCTCTCACACACACAAATATACATACACATATCCACCAACAAAACACAGCCTACTGTTTAATTCTTTGTTCTTACTTGGCTGTGTTTCTATATCCATGTAGGTAAACCTGTTTCAGGTGTCCAGGGAGCCAGGAAAGGACGAGACTTTCTCATTCCTGGTGGATCCATCAGTGCACAATGTGTCCATTTATGTCACTGGGTTTTCTGTGAGCTTTACTCTGAAGAGCCCCACAGGTAACACACACATACACACACACACACACACACATATAAATGTGTGCACAGACACATACAGACACACACCAGACACTTTAAAACGACATGCGTTGTTCTCCTAGGTGTGAGTCAGGAAAGCACAGTGAAATCAGGGCCTTTGGGGAAGATATCTGCAGTGGGAAATCTTCACATTGTTCATTTGACGGAGCAAACAGGAACATGGCAAATCAGCATTAGATCCACCCGTCCATACAACATCAGAGTTATAGGTGAGCAAACCGTGTCCAACTATTCATGTCGGTATATGTGTGTAAGGAGAATCCTATGTTTACCTTACAAAAATACTGAAATCCAGATCTGAGGGGTTCCCCTTAGGTAAAGTCTGTCACTCAGGTCCATGTTTAGAGTCCTTCATGATTCTCCCACAGTCAATGGATTTCCACCGTTACACTTTTTTTTTTAAGATCTTACCTTGTTTCAGTTGTCCATTGATCCTTTGTTATTCTTGAGAAGAAAACACTGCATGTTGTTTAAAAAATGAGAACTAAAACATAACCATAAAGCATAATAGTAAAATGTATAAAAAATGCTATCATACAAGTCAGGATACAAAGTGCCAGTCAGTTGGAATGAGTCAGTCTTGAACTGGAGCCTTACAGTTCTGAGAATCAGCCTTCCTTTACAAGAACAAAAGGCTTTAAAACACAGAGGAGAAATTACTGAACTTTAATCTGGTAGTGTTCTTTCCCTCAGACAACATGACCGTAGATGAAGTTGAGAATGTGTGGATTGCACGTTCTGGATCCCTTTTTGATTGTTGCAGTTTTTTTAAATTCTTTTTTCACTGAGAATGTAGTTTCATGGATCTAATGAGTGTTTTAATACTCCTCCTTAAACCTTTCTTCCGTCACAACTTTTTCGAAATCGTTCACCTCTCAAGCCCTGTTTGTGAAGTTTTGACAGATAAAGTCGCTAACATCAACCTAACTGAATGATATATTGCCAAGGTTTCGATAGTTACTGTCCAGATTAACCTGAAGAGCACTGTTCGTCCAGAAGGACAGTAAACCTCCAGTTCAAAATTTGCTGCAGATTTGAGTGTCCTCTGTCCAAACAGAAAGACAGTTGTTGCTGCCCATGGCCGTTACTGTGGGAGACATGGGTTAACACCTTACAATTTACAATTTAGCATTTAGCAGATGCTTTTAGCCAAAGCGACTTACAATCAGTGCATCTGTCGGATTCCTAATGCCTCATAAGCATACATCGCTAAAAAGACTGAGCGTCAATTTACTCCTTCGTATTGCGCCCCGGGAATTCTTAGACAAACATAGATACAAGACAAGGTTTTGTTTTGTTTTTTTTTAAGGAAGGGGGTTAGGCTTAGGGGGATAGGTGGGTTCTGAAGAGGTGGGTTTTCAGTTTCTTGCGGAAGATGGTGAGGAATTCCGCAGTCCTAACTGTATGAGGGAGGTCGTTCCACTACCAAGGGGCAATGGCAGAGAAGAGGTGTGGTTGGGAGGAGCGGCTGTCGGGTTCCCGAAGTGAGGGGACCGTCAGCTGACCAGAGGTCGTAGAGCGGAGAGTTCTCATAGTGGTATACGGAGTTATTAGGGACTGAAGGTATGATGGGGTGGAGCCTCTTGTTGCGTGGTAGGCCAGTACCAGCGTCTTGAATTGGATGCGGGCAGCTACCGGAAGCCAGTGGAGCGCAGTAAGCAGTGGCGTGACATGAGAGTGCTTAGGGAGGTTGAAGACCAGGCGTGCAGCGGCGTTCTGCACGAGCTGGAGCGGCCTGATGGCGCAGGTTGGTAAGCCAGCCAGTAGGACGTTGCAGTAGTCAAGGCGAGAGATGACAAGCGCTTGGACCAGGAGCTGGGTCCCCTGTTGTGTGAGAAATGGGCGGATTCTCCTGATATTGTATAGGGAGAATCTGCAGGATCGAGTGACTGCCGCGATGTGTCCGGAGTAGGTTAGCTGGTTGTCGAGGGTTACGCCTAGGTTTCTGGCTGCTGTGGTGGGGAACACCACAGATCCCTCGATGGTGATTGCAGTGTCGATCTTAGGGGAGTTCTTAGCAGGAAAGAACAGAAGCTCAGTTTTCTCCAGGTTGAGTTTGAGGTGGTTAGCAGACATCCAGGAGAGTCAGAGTCAGAGGGGGGGAAGGAGAAGAACAGTTGTGTATCATCAGCGTAGCAGTGGTAAGAGAGACCATGGGCGGAGATAACTTGACCGAGTGATCTGGTGTAGAGAGAGAAGAGGAGCGGACCAAGTACCGAACCTTGTGGGACTCCCGTGTGGAAAGGGCGGGGGGAGGAGACCGATTCCCTCCAAGTCAGTCTCTCCCTCAGAGAGACTGATGCATCTACATGTGTTTTGAGACACCACACAGCCTTGTGGAGTTGCCTGGTGTAACTTTCTTTAACAACAGCCTAAAGAAAAGTTCTGTGTCACGCTGTCTTGGCTGTGATGTGTTTGCAGGCCACAGTGTGCTGGATTTCCTGTACAAATTCATCAGACATTTCAAGGGCCTTCATCCTGGATTTGTGGAGATAGAGGGACGGCCTTCAGCAGGTAGCCCCGCCCACATCACTCATACAGTCAGACAGACTCACCCAACACCTTCTTTTTCCATGATTATGTTTGACTGTTGTGTTCATTAATGTGTTTCTGTGTTTCGGTGTGTGTGTTTTGTGTGTGTGTGTGTGTTTGTGCGTCTGTGTGTGTGTGTGTGTGTGTTCAGAGGGGAATTCGACTCTCATGTTGAGAGTTGTAGGTGCTGACTCCCTGTCTGGAGTAGAGCTGTCAGTCTTGGATGCAACTGGCTCATCTACACTGAGACCCAGCATAAGGGAGCTGGACAGGGGGACGTTCTTTGCTTTCTTTCCAACCCTCCCAGACGGCCCGTTCACACTGCAGCTGAGGGGTAAAAGTGACGGACACTCGTTTCAGCGAGAGACAACCAATCAGATCCAAGCTTCCCAGATCTCCGTACAGGTACTAAAAAGAGATTTGGACATTTTGGCTAGTTCTTTATAGTTGTGAAAAAACAGAGCTGCAAAGTTGTTGTGAGTTCATGTCATTTCCTTTGTTTTCTTTGTTCCTTTAGGTGCAGAGGATTCTCATTCTTCACCCTGGAGTTCCCTTATCTGTCCCCTTCAATGTGACTGCGAGTGGGAATGTGGGTACAGCTACAATACAAGTTCGAGCCACTCAGAACTTTGTGGCATCATTCACACCCAGGTGGGTGGAGCTTGAAGTGGACCTGTCCTGCTGCAATCTAATAAACAATACCTGTAAAATCTGCACCTATATCAGATAGTTAAAGGAAAATCAGAAGACACCTGTACTCCAAGTAGCTAACGAAGCGAATTTGATCGTATATTAATTTGTAATACATCTTTATAATACATCTTTGTCTCTTTCCTCGCTCTCAGTTTCTCTTCATGTTTGTGTGCTTATGCACTTCTGTCTCTGCATGTCACACTGTCTGATGCATGTGTCTTTACGTGTGCAGTTCGGTCACATTGGCTGCTGGCAGCAGTGCTACGGGTACGCTGAATCTCTTAGCTTCTCCCAGCACTCCATCAGGCTCCGCCTGCACCATAACCATAGTGGCGGAATCGACTGGAACAGGGCAGTCTAACTACGCCATCGTCCACACGACCGTCATGAGCATGGTATTGAGGGGCACTACACAATTAAAAACATGGGGGGGAAGGAAAAAAAAAGAGCACCTTCAAAAGCATGCGATTGGTGATTACTTGGAATAATCAGATAGTTTCAGTCATATGTTCATAAATCTTGACTCTATGTGTTTTACAAGGACAGTTTCCTGTTTTGAGTGTAACATCGATATCATTTAAAGATCACGCCATCAACACACATGCACGTATAGTCTTAAAACTAGGGTTGAGTGATACCATATATTTACAGTTTGATCCGATGCTCAATATATTTATGGACAGTATTACTGATATTGATACTGATGTTGATACCAAACCTCTTTTAGTATTTTAGTACTGCAGTGCACATTTTCTGCATACTTTGCTAAAACATTGTTGATGACTGATAATCTTTTCTCTCAGTGTGACCTTGTGAAGGCTTACATGACAGTTTGGGTGGAATAACAGGGGTGTTTCTGGGATACCGATGTGCATTTACTCATTTTGAAGGGTATATTTTCATGTTCATTTACTCTGCTATGTGGTTATCCCCAAACTTCCAAAAGCATTTTTATCTTTCAAATTTGGAGTTTTGTGCACTGGAATAGAGCAGTACAATGAGATATCTATGAGATATAGAAATGTATGGTATTAAATATTTTGTTAATGTATAACTACAGTGGTAACTGTTGTGAGCAGCACCAGACTTACGTGTGGGCGTCATGGGGGGTGGCGTCTTGTTCGGGGGCGACACAGGGGGCCTCGCACGAAAAAATTCGCGTTGGTGCCATTTGTGCGATCGTTTTTCTATCGCCCATTCGCACATCACATCAGTGGTATCATGTCACCGTGTGGGTCAGTTAACCTTGTTGGAGTGGGCACCCTGGGGACTGAAGGAGGGGTTTGCCTTGGGCGTCATATATAGGCTAGAACCACTACTGGTTGTGAGGGCACGTTACAGTATAATGTGCGATCAGGATCCCACATGGACTTTTATTCAAACGTACTCCCCAGGATTTTAAGCAACTGAAAACTTTACTGTGGCCTGAAAGTTCTCACTGTCAGTAGCATAATACGTTACCTCATCATGCAGCTCTGTGTGTGAGTGCTGCATGTTATCGGCATGTGATACTGTCTTCTCACAAATATGACATGATGCAAAGTATGCATTGCAAGTGGTGTTCAGTACAACCAAATGAGAACATATGGAAATTGTCCCTTGGACTACTCAGAACAGAGAAGTGTTAAGAAAGCAAAGCAAGCTAAATGCCTTCATCAGGTTATTCAAACTGAATGAAAAATATTCTGATCAGTTATTCTCTCTTTCACTCTCTGTAGATCACAGACCTGAAGCCGCCTACATGCGTTGAGTTACACAGGAGCCCAAAATGTCCCATATGGGAGATCTCTTTAGCCATGTCTGACGGCGACGGGACGGGCATCGAAAAAATCTTCCATCGCGGCGCTGACGGCAACATAACCAGCACCGTGACCGACACGCAGACCTTGGTCACCTTCTCGGCCTCTTGCTGTGAGGAGAGTGTTGAGTTTGTGGCTGTGGATCATGTTGGTAATGCTGGAACGTGTTCGTTCACAATCAGTACCCCTCCTAAGAGTACTTAGGTCCAAGTATTACTGCTTTCTCCGGAACCCGCACTGCTTCGGTCACTCACACAGACTCACCACATAATCAACACATACACAAGCACACCATATACTCAAACACTTACCATATACACACACAAACACACACCTTTACACCATATGTACTGAAACACACACAAATATATATATATACACACACACACACCATTTACAGTCAAGCTTATTTGCATCCTTTGAAAAAAAAAAAAAAAAGCAAAAAAAACCCATTAAAAAGTTCATTGTGCATCTTCTTTCAATGTAAAACAATTGATTGCAAAATACTTGCCAGGCCAATTCGGCGCTACCTAACATTCAAATGGAAAAATAAAACAGAATTGAATTTGCATTAACAGTCTGTCTTAAAGCTCTATCTGCTCAACCTAATAGCATGCACTTCAAAGAAACAGAGCATGTCTTCCTTTACAAAATGACACCAATGAAACATTTTATTCTTTTACACAGTGTTAATCTCTCTCAGATATTTAATAGTAGAGTATGAATCTAGGCTCCGCGCAAAGTCCAAAGTCATTTGAGATCGAATCTTGGATCAAGTTCTCTGCAATTTCAGTGAGACTGTAGTTCCAGTAGCCAAGCTGAGTTGCCAGATCTCAGATGAAACCAAAGCAAGCGGTTAAATCAAACTGCAAGTTCCATGATGCATTGCTGATATTTAAGTGAAGAGATGCAGTACATTAATCCTTGAGCACGGCATAGGTATAAACCCAGGATTTAGGCTGCCCTGCCCCTAAGGAGCTTCCAGGGAGAAAACTGCCAATGAAGAAGTTTTAACATTTACAGAGGGATCTTAATACTGGCAAAAAGTACACTCACTGTGTTATGGTTTTTAATTCATCTGTAATTATGATGATGCCTCTTTCAAAAACAGAAAAGCTCAGGTTAGAAGTGTCAGTCTATTGGACAGTAACAGTTGGGCTTTAAACATAAGCTGTCAGGAGGGAAAGCAGCCAAATACCAAATAATGACCACGCCCACCTACAACATACTAGTACATGTAAGAGGTTTTCTTTTTTTATAACTGCAGTCATGCCATTCTCCTCATGTGCATGTAATAAACTGAACTACAAAGAGAATTTCTAATAAATACATACCAGAGAATCAGTTTAATTGCATTCTATTCTGTTCTGTTCTATTCTGTTCAATTCTATTCACCCTCAAATTCATCACCCCCCCCCGCCCCCCCATCTCATTATCAACACTTGTTTCAATTTCATTCAATCTCTCTTATACTCGGCCTGCAGGGTTTCAGCCCCGGTAGGTCTGTTTCTTGAGGTCTGTGTGAAGAGGAGGTTTACTGTTTCACTGTGTAGCTGGGGTTTTATGCAACATCTGGCTTCTACATAGTACAAACAGGCTGCTGTGTTCCCCATATGCCTCACTCAGATATGCACATTTCTCTCAATTCCTCTCTACTCTTGGTATTTGAAAGCCAAAAGAAATGAATTTTAAGAAAATTAATAAATAAAGAGGTATTAGTATTGTGCTAGTTAGTATGAGTATTGTGTATCCTTTTCTTGTTCCCATTCACATCAAAGCTCCATTTCTTGTACATATATATATATATATATATATATATAAAAGTCCAAAGATGTATATAAATTTTGACTCCCATTCTAAAAACCCTTACGGTGGTATATTCAGGAGGCTGTGTCATAGTGCAGAGGTGCGTCTCACACCTTAGATGTACGGTTCGAATCCCAGCTGAGCCACAGTAGTTGAGGAAGCTGTGGAATCGAGGAGACTGCACTTGCATTGTGTTTCCCTGCGGAGATGGTGCTGGATGGGGTCCCTCTACCTCACACTACTTACCAGTGGCCACTGCCGGCCAGGCACTTACAAAGCTGCAGTTATCTGCTGTTCCTTGGTCTCTTGGAGAAGCTAAGCAGCTCACGGCACTTAAAAAAAATGCAGTCACTGGCTTCGAAGAGACTGGAGAGAGCATATGCTAGCCTCTCTCACCTTGACTGGGATTGCTGCCACAAAAAGGAGGATTCTCAAGAGATTGTGGACAGTGGGACTATCCAAATTATTAGTGAAACGTGTTTAAATGCTTATTTTGCAAGTGATGGTTGTTTACTTGTTTATTGACTTGAAGTTTGAGTTCATTTATTTGTTTAAAGTTTAAACTTAAAGCACATCTTTAGTTTTTCCAACATTCAGCTATAGATATAATCTGTCGCCAAGTTCTTTCACCATACCGTCTCGACTAGAATCATTGCTGTGAAGAAATCTCACCACCGCTGACATGCCAGCGTGCCTAAAAATAATGTATCATCAGTTGTAACGGTGATACAGCTGAACAGAAGAACAGAGGAGGAACGCTCCGATTTCCTAGCAATTCCTTACTTTTGTCTTTAAATGAAAATCTCCCACAACCACCATTTTTTAAATCCTAAATTTGTTAAAGAATAAATAAATAATTCTCAAAAGCTGTCGAAAAATCCATAATTAAGTGTCTTACAAGGTTCTCATAGAAAATTAAAGAGATTTACTGTTGCCTAATCATTTCCAGATTATGGGCAGCTTTTCTCGATATGCAGACTGTTTAACATATAATTTAAATATTATTTAGCTATTATTTAAACCTTAGACCCAGTTTCCAGCGTTTCTCAAACTATGAGGCGCCGGTCCGCGACAGGAAACTGCCGGTCCTCAAAACACCCCACTGCGCCAGTCAAATTGTGCCCGGTGTTTCTGGCACCCGCCAGGTGAAAACAGTAACATTTTAAGCAAGTTCTCGCTGGCGGGGACGCTTAACATTCTAGCGTCTTGAATAAAATACCATTATTTTCACCTGGCGAGTGACAGAAGCACCGAGCACAATTTGACTGGCACACCGGCAGTTACAATTAATACTAATTTCAAAGCAAGATGTTCAGTCAAGGGAGCTGGGACCTGGAAGTTTCCTTGCCCCGCCCCGCCGCCGGTTCGCGGACCGGAGTTTGAGACACACACACTGTAGTTATCAGTCCTATGAGTTCTCTCAGTCATAACATTTCTCCTTGCTTTACTGGCCTGAAAATATGAGACTGATTTTAAAAAAGCAAACAAATATGTGATCCTAATGTTTCCCACATGAACTTGTGGGTGTCCAATCTAAGATAAAATGTACCAGCTGTTTGCTATTTTCTGATCAGTTAATACAACCTGCTGCAGCCCAATCATTCATCCAGTGCTGTCCTGGACCGTATCAGAATGGTTCTTGCCAGGGTACCTTCCTTATTTTGTATCTTTCTTTGAGTTAAAATGTCATCTCATGTCCTGATCTGATAATCGTCACACGGCAATAGCCTCTGTCTCCCCCCAGGTCTCTGGCACAGATGAAGTCACACAATGTAATGGTTTCAGCAATGGCTGGTTTAATGAAGGGTGAAATGTATTGATTGATTGATTTCTGAATATCTGGGAGACAGTAGGTGTTTTGTTACTTTTTTAACAGGGGGGGATGTCCCAATGGCCACTGACACTACTCTCAAGAGTATATAGGGGGACGGCAGGTTAACAAAAGAGATGCATTTTGGTCATTTTGCATACCCCCTTCATCCCTCTACGAATTGTCTACTGCGTATAGAGCTTAGTCATTTTCAATGCTGATGGGGCACTGTACACTGCAAATCTTCAGATAATGTTTGTTAATGTGGGGTCACTGAAGCAGTAGACCCGTCTGAAACCCAAATTCTAAGCAACGTCTCACGCAGCCACAGTTCTTTCTAGATGCATTTTTCTTGTTTTTGCTAAGCTACAACTGATTTTTCAATAATGTTTCTCATATATTTTATGTACCTCTTCTTTATAGCAGCTTGTAGCAGCATTTCTTTCATAGTTTTCCTCAGCATCTCTGTAAGTAGGTAAGAAGTAGGGCCCATAGCCTTACCACACCCCACACTGCACAGTTTACACAGACTTTTTGCATACTTTGTATGCACGGTCATAACTTCAATGGAGATTCAGTGACATCCATTTTCAGAGCTGCTTCATAATGTAAGTATACCATTTCACGTTAATGTTTTGGCTAGCCTACCTGACTAAACTTCCTACTCCTGTATGAAATCCTAAGCAATATTCACACATTTTTTGTGAGTTGAATTAAAGTATGTGTCCAGTCTTACTGTTATCTGCAGCTTCACAGATGCCTTTGGGTTATCTGTTAAATAAGTATTCAAACCATGTTTTACATTCATAGTCAAATGTACCTGGAATATGTCAAAAAGATTTTGATGAATAAAGTTTCAAAGGGAAAAGCACTAAAGTTCTGTTGTCTAGTGCACACAGAGGAAGAAACAGCAGGAAACAACTAGGATGAGATGCAAATCCGCAAATGGTCTCGCTGTGGCACGTGGAATATGCACTAGTATCACATTAATAGCAACATGTAAAAACAGTGATTCTGGTATCAGAAAAGAAAGAAAGAAAAACAAAATATTTCATGGGCTAAACGTCTTATGATATAATTGAGGATTTATTACATCATAAGAAGTTTATGTGGGGCCACTTAGTTTTACTTATTTAAGTATATGTGGCACAGGACTCTCTCTCTCTCTCTGTACATATATATTCAAACTTAATTTTGACTTTGAGATGTGAGACTGCAGGTTTTTGTAGGAAATGGGTGATGTGGATAGTTGTGTAATAACCATTCTGTTGGGCAAGACTTGTACTTCCTCCCCTTTTAATGCACCTTTTATGCTGAGTAACTTGATAACCTGATACTTTTTATCAATATTGAGTGGAGCTAATCATTCTATTCATATATTCATGTATACAGTACTACTTCATTTCTAAGACAGCTTATGTGGAAAAGACAACACTAAATCCAAAACAAAACAAAAAAAAGAATCCATCCACCACAGTGACCAATGCAGTGGAATTTATTCCTTTAAGATTCAGTTTCCAAGGCTAGAGCTATATTCACAGTTCACCTTCCCTACAGTATTTAAACCCCAGTGCAGTTCACAGTGAGAATAAACATACAGATAGACAAAACTGACCAACAGACAGGAGTGAAAAAAACGCAAAATATCAAGATATGTATTCAAAATAGAGACAGAGTAAAATCGCCTCACATCAAATGAATAAATAGATAGATGGAGAAAGAAAGAAAGAAAGAAAGAAAGAAAGAAAGAAAGAAAGAAAGAAAGAAAGAGCAGACATACTCTGTGTACAGTTACCCAGGTCTGTCACTTCTCCCTCCTCCTTGGGTATATATACAGCATGTAGGCACTCATCTCTTCACTCTCTTGAAGGTACTTGGTAGATTTCAGCAGCTCTGTCTTCAGTCCAATCAGAACTAAATCAGACAGCAACCTACTGTACCACAGTCCGGCACTGCTCAGCTCATCTGGGACATCTCATCAAGCCTTTTGTCCTCTTCTCTCGTCATCAGACAAGGTGAGGTTATCAATCCTAACTCACAAACATACCCTGCCCTAATCTCAGATCAGGTCTTGTTCCAGTTCAACATCTCTAGCTGACGAGGTGAAGATATAAGATTTGAGTAAAAAAAATCTTCGCTCTTCAAAAGCCTCACTGTGTACAATAATTTTTCAGTATATGAAAAGCGAATACAATGAATTTGACAAAATGACTGCGAATAGGGATTAACCATAAATGCACCTTATTTGATATTCATAAGTTTTATTTTACTGTGTTCTTCCAAGAGCTTGAGGATTTTTGGACAGCCTCAGTATAAAGACTCAAACCCTAACAGGAAATTTTTGGGAGCTAATATCAATGCAAAAGGAGATATTGTTATGTAAGCTCCAACTTTTGCATGTGCCATTTTCACTTTCTTTTATTATTATTATTATTATTATTATTATTATTATTGTTGTTGTTGTTGTTATTATGAATCTGTGAAAATTCAAATAAGCAGTCATTAGGCATTGAAATTCATACAAAGACATCACGTTTAAACTTGCACGCTGTAGACGTCAGTTCACCTTCTGTAATGCCCTGAATTTTCGTACAACAGTAAGGCAAATATTTTGGAAACATTTCATTATAATAAATTATGGTTAATCACTAGAGAAGCAGGTCTGAAAGGTTTTGTTGGTTGATTTATTTTTCTTTGTTCGTTTAAAGTTTTAATGGTGCGTGAATTAATGGTGCGTGATGCGTGAATACATCATTGGCCATATGCCCATACCAGACACTACCCACCTTACAAACAATGTATTTAGTAACAAAAAAGGCATTGTAACACCTTCTTTGGTGTATGTAAAAATATCAATTTTTTTTTTTTTTTTAAACCAAACAGGTTTTTACCTGGAACGGCAGTGTGACACAAGGTCAGCGTAAGGAGTGTAATCTATACAGGGGCAGTGTAACATAACAGCTTACATAATGCTGTCAGTTGTTTCTTACTTCCTATGCTTCTTAATTTGGGTGGACCAACTGACACTACAGATCAGCATTTAAACCCATTCACTTGAACATTAGGTTAGCCTTTTTTGATTCCATCCTATACTCGTTTCAAGCTGCGAGACAATACTTTGTTAGGTCAGCTGACTGTGTCTGTGAGATGCACAGTACCGGAGTACCTCAAGGCTCAATGTTTCACCCACTTTATTTTTCTCTCTCTGTATATGCCTTCACCACAGGTGATTGGGGAACGCATTACTGACTTTGACAGTTTTGCAGATAGTACACTCTAGTGCCTTTAATGTATCTCGAGCTGTATTACTGTAAACAAGGTGAACAAAGTGCACTTCTGAGAACTAAATGAGGAAAAAAAACATGTTCTACCTAATCAACTTAAGTTAGAGAGAAAAGATTGTCCGAGCGTGTTTCCACCTGGCAGATTGTGTCCTTTCTCTTACAAAAGGCATGCGGTCTCACTGTAAGTGCTGGACCAGCTGGCAGAATAGTCTAACCCAGCAATGAGAGCATGCTGCAGCAGCATTTGTTCAGTTACAACTGAAGACTCTTGGAACAGTTTCACCACTGCTCCCGCATTGTCCAGGAGTCGTTTCACACTTGCCTCCCTTTTTCACCATGTTTACCACCAACTGGAGTGTGTGTACCACACACGGTTGTTCCTACAACGACATGCCCAGTCAGACAGATGGACAAAAAAGCACAGAGAGAGAGAGAGAGCGAGAGAAAGAGAAAGAGACACTTCGTCCCTGATGGAAAATTCAATGACGTAAGAAACACGACTAGACAATCTAGAAAAAACACATGAATGAAAGATTCAGACATGGTCTAACCACAGAGAGAATCTATAACGCGCCATACAAAACGAAATCTTTGACTTTGGAGCTTGGGCTTGTATTTTTCACCATGTCTGGAAGCTGCAACAGTATTGAGTCTGCAACAACTTTTAAGATCTTGATGTTGGATGTACCCCGTTCCTCTATGCATCTTGTCAGCCCATGTTTTCATGGAATCTGCTGTGTGTCTGTGTGTGTGTGTGTGTGTGTGTGTGTGTGTGGGTGTGTGTCTGTGTGTGTGTGTGTGTGTGTGTGTGTGTGTGTGTGTGTGTGTCTGTGTGTGTGCGCGCGCGCATGTGTGTGTGTGTGTGTCTGTGTGTGGGTGGCTGATTTAGACAAGGGCCAGCAACATGTGTTCCCTTTTTATTCTGCTGACTGCAAAAGTAGCAAGTGTTAATGGTCAGAAAATATAGTATTATGTTCCTTTTTTTTCATTTTAATTAATTTTTTTCTTTTTTGCTGATTCTCTCTTTTTTTTTATGTCAAATCCAGTTGTTGTTTATTTGAGGTTATGACAAGTCTAGCTTTGTTTTTTTAAATATCTCATCACTGCAGAAGTTGTCAGCTAAGCTGTTTATTTTGGCCCTCTTAGGTGTAGTCAACCTCTTATCTCTGTTTTCCATCATGTAGACATCATTTTCATCCTCTGCAGTTCTGGCAGGTAAACCAGTGCATCCAAACAGTCAGGCCATACTCTCTGCCTTGTTTTTGTTTTTTTTTGTGTTTTAATGTGTTTTGCTTTGAGGGAAAAACTTTTGGGTAATTTTTCTGTTATGGATCATGGTACCGTTTGCTCATCCAGTCACAATGTTTCTCATCTGATACGAATGAGCCAAATTTGGAACAAGAATACTTGTAGGTGACCCTGTTATTAACTACCTGGTCTTGCTGGAGGTATTCCTGCCCATGTCTTGCGTAATGCTAGCTTTAGCAAAATACCGAAATGGCATGTTGCTTTTGGCCTCCATTCCTTCCACACTCTGACTGAAAAGATTTTGCGTGTCATTCAGCAATTCATGCCCCATGTGCAGTGAGGCAGGGAGACTTTCACAAAAATATGGAACTTTATCCATCCAATAGCAACGCTACACCACATGGATGCACAGATTGTCCAAGAGGGCGCTTGGGGTTTTTTTTTTTTTCCTTGTTGAAAAAAGACATTGAGGATAAATGCATTATGTCATAATTTTAGCGGATGAAAGTTCAATCCAGTTTATAATGAATGTCTTCCACTTCTGCTATTTCCCCATCAATGTTCATGTCCCTGTTTATCTTGGCTAAGCATTCAAAGTCACACTGTTTCAAACTGACTGTCAATGTTTTTTAGACATGTTTGTCAACTTCACTTTTTAAGACTGTATTTAACTTGTGTGAATTTTCCCCCTATTCAGGGTATAGTTTAGTTAAGATGAGATATAGCTTGGCCCTTCTCTTTGTGCTACTTGGCCAAGGGCTGGCGTTTCATCCCACACGGGTAACATCTGACTCAAGATCGCACACTGATATCACTGAAGAAGCACTGCTGGGAGAGGCAGTGGAGTCATGCAAGGCAGTAGCAACTGCAGAGGGGAAGGACTTCACTCCACCCGTAAGAACTTGTGTGTGTGTGTGTGTGTGTGAAGTTTAACCAGTGTATTTTTTAGTTTCTACATACAACAGCATCTTTCCTGTGTTTGTGTTTGTCTGTGTGTTTGTTTGTACATGCGTGTTAGTATTGTTTAGCTACAGAATAATGGGAGTCAATGGGAAGTCCCCACTAGGATATGAGTACAAATTTGTGTGTGTTTCTGTGTGTGTGTGTGTGCGTGTGTGTCTGTGTGTGTTTGTACATGCGTGCGTGTCACAGGTGGAACAGACTGCGGAGAAGGTGCTCGATGCATGTCTGAAAGCGTTAGAAGGCAGCGATGCAGTGTCAGCTGCTAGGTTCAGGGAGCTCTTGGATGATATCATCACTGCAAACACTCTGGTGGACACAAACCTGTTCAACAGCGCCCCCCATCACTTCAGCGATGAGGCCTTCATCAAGGCACGTAGCCTCATCACTGAGGGCGTGGTCAGCATTAGAGCCAGCCTGGCAGCGGACAACATGGCAGCGGCGAGGCGGACCTTAGGTGCCGTCAGCCACACCCTTCAGGTGAATCAGAGGAGATATTCTTTGAGTGCCCCCCCCATACACACACACGCACATGCACACACACACACACACACACACACACACACACACACACACACACACACACACACACACACACAATGTCTGTTTACCTGTGATGTTTTTCATCAATGTGATGCATTTCAGGATTTCTACAGTCACAGTAACTGGGTTGAGTTGGGAAATACAAAACCATATGCCAGTCTACTACGACCAGACCTCCCTATGGAAAATCTTGCAGGTGGGTGTGTGTGCTTGTGTGTGTGTTTGCTTATGTGTGCACATGTCTATGTGTCGATGTGTGTTTTCTGGTTAATGTCTCAAATCTCTGGTTCTCTCAGATCCTGACACCCCGACATGCAGGAAATGTGAAGAGTTTGTTTGTCCGAACCTCATCCTTCCAAACATATTAAAGTCTAACATACTTACATCAGGGTACGATGAAAGCCGTGGAATCACCAAACCAGCAGGTACTGTACAGGACTATCTTCCTCGCTCTCTCATACACACACACACACATACACACACAGTGGCACAACCAATTTTTGAAGGAGGAAAACAGTGATATCCTGACCCTTTGAGTTTCCTCCTCATTTTTGTGAGGTTTGTCAATTTGGAGTGTCGTTTTTGTGAGTCAAGTAACTGATATTTTGTGTGTGTGTGTGTGTGTGTTGGAAAGAGAGAGAGAGAGAGAGAATGCGTTTAGCTTTTAATGGTTTTCATGTTATTTCAGCGAGAGTTTTGAACACTCTCCCCTCTTTTTCCTCAGCTTTTTTTTTACCTTTTCCTCTCACATTTTACTGTCTGATTCTGTTCATATCAGAATTCATCTAATTTCCTCACACCCAATCATGTGGTGAGAAGTAAAACATCTACTGATCCTGCATTCTCTCCTGTATTCAAATTAACCTCTTTCAGTAACCTTAAACTTTTCTCTTACTGTAGGTAAATGTAGCCATGGTGATTTATTCAGTGTTGGGATCCACAAGGATGACCCTGAATCTGACCTTCATGATCTTGCTGCAAAGCTAGCCACTGATGCCACTGTTGACCTACTGCGAAATATTCGGAACACAGCAGGGGACCATCGGTTTCTGAAGTATGTGGACCGACAGAAAGATAGATAGATAGATAGATAGATAGATAGATAGATAGATAGATAGATAGATAGATAGATAGATAGATAGATAGATTCTCAGTCATCCAGGTCATAGTTATCCAAGAATGATAGCCTACAGCATCACCAATCACCTGCAGGAAAAGAACCTCTACAGACATCCAAGAAAGGTTAAGTCAAGGGCAACTGAACCTGTTGTAGATCCTTGAATACGTTTCACCTCTCATCCAAGAGGCTTGTTCAATTCTGAACTTAACTGAGCTGAAGAAGCCCCTTGGATGAGAGGTGAAACGTTTTCAACAATCTACAACAAGTCCAGTTGCCCTTGACTTAACCTTTCTTGAATGTCTGTAGAGGTTCTTTTCCTGCAAGTGATCTGTGATGCTGTAGGTTATCATTCCAGGGAGCAGCTTCTATATTGTTGATGGACATATGACTAGGTGATAGTTGCAAGGGTTTGTGCCCCTCTCTTTATCCTTCCTGAGCAGACAAGTCTCTCCTTGTAGGAGCCAAGCTGGTAGGTGTTTTGTCCAGTAGGCCTGTATTCGGTTGAGTCCATTTGCTTTCCAGTTTGCTATCTTGCTGATCAGGATACTCTTTACATGCAAGACAAATGCGACTATAACAAAGTAATTGAATAATGTCAGCTAATAGACAAGAAGTGATGTCTTTGTGTAAGTAACACAGTACTCCAAGCCAAATCTCTCAGTTCTCTTTGGAATTTTCCCAGATGTGTGTTATGAAATACCTGTAGAGGAGGAGGAAAGCAGATGAGAGCCAAGTAAATTAGCCTTGAGCAGATACCTCAGGTTTGATGAAATAATGAGTATTATGTAGGTCAGATGTGAGCACTTTCCTTTGATTACAATTCATATAACAATTCACTAAGCTATGTAAGGAATAATGTAAACCCTGACAGGGTGATGCAGGTCTTTATTTTGCTATAATGATCAGCTCGCTGTACATTATCTGTACATACCGTAAAATGCTGTAATTGACCAATCAGAATCAAGTATTCAACAAAACCATGTGCTAATAAGTAATTAATATCTTTGGCTTAAGTCCTTTAGAATGAACATTGTCTGTCTTATCATCATTATGGACAAGGTGAATCTCTGCAGTGTGTTGTAAAGGGCTTCCTTTTCAACATAATGGTCCTGCCTGCTCCTGAAGCCATTAGCAGCAGTAAACAAACTGCATTAGCTTTTGTCTCGTATGAGGCCATACTTCAGTGTTAGCGCTGATGTCCGTGATGCCAGTAGTTCATGGACAACTTTTGGGATCGTACCGTGTCACAGTTGCAAACTGAGTTTCTTTTCAGATCATAACTGTATTGGGCTTCGAATGTGCTAAACAACATGTCATCAAAGTACCGACATGATTTTGTTCAGTATACTCGCTGTTGCTTGCAGTCCCCCGAAGGATCTTGGTCCAGACCTAATCTAACACACATGAATCTAATATTTTGTGGTTTACAGGACCTTGATTAGTTGAATGAGGCTTCTCTGTGCAGGGCTGGAGCAGAAGCCGATGGATACTACAGTTTCCCAGGAGGACTCCAGCCCACAGTATTGTTAGCCAGGGGCAGGGTCTCTTGAGCGATGTGTAATCATGTTGATGATGTTTTCATGTTGTTCTCTTTGGTTCTCACGGAGGGCAGGACAAAACAGGGTGTTATTGGTGTTTACATTCGTATGTAAAGCTGTTTTCATATAGTTAGCAAGGAGAAATCACACACTGAAGACCTGTTGAATTTTAAAACATGAAAAACAACAACAACAAATTGGTAAATATAAGTCTGCTGAAAAAGCATCTCAGAAAATGCAAGAAAGAAATTTGATTTAACAAATTAGATTTAATTACAGGAGAACAATAGTTCAAAAGACCCCTCCTCTTATGTAACCCACTGCTAAAACATGTAAAAAGCAACTGACTATGGTTCAGACTTTCTTGATTGAACCACATCTTTAACCAAGTAACAAATATCCTGTAACATTCGGACAAAAAGTATTTTTTAAGAAATCAGTCTTATGAAACCCCATCACTTTCTCCTTTTTTCTTTCCAGGATGCTGGGCATCAGTCGTTCCTCTGTCTTGTGTTTTGTGATCGATACCACAAATAGCATGAGTGATGATATAGCTGAGGTTCGGAGACTAACCAATGAAATTATCGACAAGAAACGAGGAACAAATGATGAACCTTCTTTCTATGTCCTTGCCCTGTTCAATGACCCAGGTGTGTGTGTGTGTGTGTTTACATTGTATTGTTGTTTTGTTCTATTTTTAATTGAAGTGTCTTGAAAGTTGGTGTGAAAGAGTGAGTTGTTGCTGTGTTTTGTGTCTGCGTGTGTAGATGTGGGACCAGTCAAGAGTACCGCTGACGTGGACGAATTTAAGAAGATGATAGCTGCAGTTGCTGTGTATGGAGATAGAAACTTTGATTTCCCTGAAAAAAGTCTCTCCGGGCTACAGGTATCAGCACGTGTGTGACCATTGAGATGCTGTGGTAGTTTCCGGATACGTTTGGCTAAGTTCCGGCAAAGTTTGTCAGGAACACGTGCAATTACTGCCCATGTGTTTATATTATTTCTGAGTGTGTGTATATATGTGTGTGTGTGTGTGTATGTGTGTGTGTGTGTGTGTGTGTATGTGTGTGTGTGTGTGTGTGTGTGTTCATTCAGCTGGCCCTCACTACAGCACCTCCTTCATCTGAAATGTACCTTTTCACTGATGCCGCCGCCAAGGACACAGAATTAGAAGGGGCGGTCCGTTCTCTGATTGACAGCACCAAGTCAAAGGTAAAACTGATTCAAATGGTCACTTTCACCTGTCTTAAAACGGTACTGCAGTCAGATGGAATCGACATTGAGACCCAGTCAGCGTGTTGTGGAACAAGAGGCACCACAAAATGAGGCGAAGCTACATTGGGTTTAAACTTACAGTTTGTTTCACATTCGGTCAAGACTCTGGCAGCTGCATTGATTGAAATTGTTTAAAACCACCATCTGCACAAAGTCAAGTTAATATTTGGGGACAGAAAATTTCTGATCGCTCGTTGCCACTCTCTTGTGTATGTGTGTGTGTTTCACAGGTATCGTTCCTGCTAACAAACATCTTGTCTAGAAGGAAGAGGAGGAGCGTGGTGTCAAACCGTGATAACATACTGTATGAGAAACTAGCCAAACTATCTGGTGGACTGGCCATTGAGGTGTCCAAGAGCACCTTGCCTCTAGCCACTACTGTTATAATGGATCTTGTTTCCTCTTCACTGGTACTGATCTCTCTCTCTCACACACACCCACACAAATAAAAACATATACATATCCACCAACAAAACACGACCTACTGCCTTGTTCCTCACTTGGCTGTGTTTCTATAACCCTATAGGTAAACCTGTTTCAAGTGTCCAGGGATTCAGGAAAGGACGAGACTTTTTCATTCCTGGTAGATCCATCAGTGCACAATGTGTCCATTTACATCATTGGGTTTTCTGTGAGCTTCACACTGAAGAGCCCCACAGGTAACACACACACACATACACACATACACATACACACATAAACATACACACAACTCACACATGCATGCTAAAGGTGTAACAGTTCTGAAACTGAGACCGAAACCACGATACAAACATCCACAGTCATGGCCAAGTATATAGTGATACTTGACAAGATCTACATTTCTGTGTCCAGAGCTAAAATTCCTCTCTCATTCCATAATGGAGCCATAACATAGCAACTGAATTAGCACGTGCTCAGTGATGCAGCCTCGTAAGTATGGCGACTGCAAAGCCAGAGCTTGACAACCGTCCCATATTCTTCAGGTCTCCTGTTTGGGAACATTTTGGTTTTGCAGTGAACTACAGAAGCAATGGGCAAGGGCAAATGGATAAGACGGTACAAGGAAAAAACAGAGTGGAGTGCAAACTGGAAATTAGGGACAGTTTGCCACTGTTTACAACTTTGTACAAGTTTATAAGTTTACAAGTAAATTCATAATAAATGAAAAGAAATTTCATGTTTTGCATGTCGTTTTTTTACTGTACTGAAAACATTTCAAACCGTGACTCAAAACTGAGGTATGTAGCAAACAGTGACTTTTGCATACCGTTACACCCCTAATGCATGCATGTGCTCACGCACACATACAGAACATGTACACAAAAAAAACCCACACGCACATACAGACATTCCCCAGATGCTTTAAAATGACATGCATTGTTCTCGTAGGTGTGAGTCAGGAAAGCACAGTGAAATCAGGGCCTTTGGGGGAGATATCTGCAGTGGGAAATCTTCACGTTGCTCATTTGACGGAGCAAACAGGAACGTGGCAAATCAGCATTAGATCCACCCGTCCATACAACATCAGAGTTATAGGTGAGCAAACCATGTCCAACTATTCATGTCGGTATGTGTGTGTAAGGAGAATCCTATGTTTACCTTACAAAAAATACTAAAATCCAGATCTGAGGGGTTCCCCTTAGGTAAAGTCTGTCACTCAGGTCCATGTTTAGAGTCCTTCATGATTCTCCCACAGTCAATGGATTTCCACCGTTACACTTTTTTTTTAAGATCTTACCTTGTTTCAGTTGTCTATTGATCCTTTGTTATTCTTGAGAAGAAAACACTGCATGTTGTTTAAAAAATGAGAGCTAAAACATAACCATAAAACATAATAGTAAAATGTATAAAAATGCTATCATACAAGTCAGGATACAAAGTGCCAGTCAGTTGGAATGAGTCAGTCTTGAACTGGAGTCTTACAGTTTTGAGAATCAGCTTTCCTTTACAAGAACGAAAGGCTTTAAAACACAGAGGAGAAATTACTGAACTTTAATCTGGTAGTGTTCTTCCCCTCAGACAACATGACTGTAGATGAAGTTGAGAAGATTGCACGTTCTGGATCCCTTTTTGATTGTTGCAGTTTTTTTTAAAAATTTTTTTCACTGAGAATGTAGTTTCATGGATCTAATGAGTGTTTAAATACTCCTCCTTAAACCTTTCTTCGGTCACACAGACACAACTTTTTCGAAATCGTTCACCTCTCAAGCCCTGTTTGTGAAGTTTTGACAGATAAAGTCGCTAACATCAACCTAACTGAATGATATATTGTCAAGGTTTCGATAGTTACTGTCCAGATTAACCTGAAGAGCACTGTTCGTCCAGAAGGACAGTAAACCTCCAGTTCAAAATTTGCTGCAGATTTGAGTGTCCTCTGTCCAAACAGAAAGACAGTTGTTGCTGCCCATGGCCGTTACTGTGGGAGACCTGATGACATGGGTTAACACCTTAGAGAGACTGATGCATCTACATGTGTTTTGAGACACCACACAGCCTTGTGGAGTTGCCTGGTGTAACTAAAGTTTCTTTAACAACAGCCTAAAGAAAAGTTCTGTGTCATGCTCTCTTGGCTGTTATGTGTTTGCAGGCCACAGTGTGCTGGATTTCCTGTACAAATTCATCAGATATTTCAAGGGTCTTCATCCTGGATTTGTGGAGATAGAGGGACGGCCCTCAGCAGGTAGTCCCGCCCACATCACTCATACAGTCAAACAGACTCACCCAACACCTTCTTTTTCCATGATTATGTTTGACTACTGTGTTCATTAATATGTGTGTGTGTGTGTGTGTGTGTGTGTGTTTTGTGTGTGTTTTATGTGTCGGTCTGTGTTCAGAGGGGAATTCGACTCTCATGTTGAGAGTTGTAGGTGCTGATTCCTTGTCTGAGGTCGAGCTGTCAGTCTTGGATGCAACTGGCTCATCTACACTGAGACCCAGCATGAGGGAGCTGGACAGGGGGACGTTCTTTGCTTTCTTTCCAACCCTCCCAGACGGCCCGTTCACACTGCAGCTGAGGGTAAAAGTGACGGACACTTGTTTCAGCGAGAGTCAACCAATCAGATTCAAGCTTCCCAGATCTCCATACAGGTACTAAAAAGAGATTTGGACATTTTGACTAGTTCTTTATGTTGTGAAAAAAGAACTGCAAAGTTGTTGTGAGTTCATGTCATTTCCTTTGTTTTCTTTGTTCCTTTAGGTGCAGAGGATTCTCATTCTTCACCCTGGAGTTCCCTTATCTGTCCCCTTCAATGTGACTGCGAGTGGGAATGTGGGTACAGCTACAATACAAGTTCGAGCCACTCAGAACTTTGTGGCTTCATTCACACCCAGGTGGGTGGAGCTTGAAGTGGACCTGTCCTGCTGCAATCTAATAAACAATACCTGTAAAATCTGCACCTATATCAGATAGTTAAAGGAAAATCAGAAGACACCTGTACTCCAAGTAGCTAACGAAGCGAATTTGATCGTGTATTAATTTGTAATACATCTTTATAATACATCTTTGTCTCTTTCCTCGCTCTCAGTTTCTCTTCATGTTTGTGTGCTTATGCACTTCTGTGTCTGCATGTCACACTGTCTGATGCATGTGTCTTTACGTGTGCAGTTCGGTCACATTGGCTGCTGGCAGCAGTGCTACGGGTACGCTGAATCTCTTAGCTCCTCCCAGCACTCCATCAGGCTCCGCCTGCACCATAACCATAGTGGCGGAATCGACCGGAACAGGGCAGTCTAACTACGCCATCGTCCACACGACCGTCATGAGCATGGTATTGAGGGGCACTACACAATTAAAAACATGGGGGGGGGGGGGGGGGGGGGGGAGAGAAAAAATGCATGCGATTGGTGATTACTTGGAATAATCAGATAGTTTCAGTTATATGTTCATAAATCTTGGCTCTATAATGAGTTTTACAAGGACAGTTTCCTGTTTTGAGTGTAACATCGATATCATTTAAAGATCACACAGTCAGCACACGTTCAAGTATAGCCTTAAAACTAGGGCTGAGTGATACCATATATTTACAGTTTGATCCGATGCTCAATATATTTATGGACAGTATTACCAATATTGATACTGATGCTGATACCAAACCTCTTTTACTATTTTAGTACTGCAGTGCACATTTTCTGCATACTTTGCTAAAACATTTGCGAATCTTTTCTCTCAGTGTGACCTTGTGAAGGCTTAAATGATAGTTTGGGTGGAATAACAGGGGTGTTTCTGGGATACCGATGTGCATTTGTCCAACAATGCATAGTGACTGATCTCAAAAAGATTTGTAACTTCTTTCATTTAGACTCATTTTGAAGAACATATTTTTATGTTTATGTTCTCTGCTACGTGACTATTCCCAAACTTTCAAAAGCATTTTTATCTTTCATTTTTGGTGTTTTGTGCACTAGATACAGTGGTACAATGGGATAATGCACAACGAAATGTCTGTTAATTACTGTAGTTTTAGTTGCGAGGGTGTTACAGTATAATGTGCGATCAGCATCCCACATGGACTTTTATTCAAACATTTTCTGTACCTCATCATGCAGCTCTGTGTGTGAGTGCTGCATGTTACCGGCATGTGATACTGTCTTCTCACAAATATGACATGATGCAAAGTGTGCATTGCAAGTGGTGTACAGTACATCCAAATAGGAACATATAGGAATTGTCCCTTGGATTACTCAGAACAGAGAAGTGTTAGGAAAGCCAAGTAAGCTAAATGCCTTCAATAATGCAAACATTATTCTGGGAAAAAAAATAAATACGTAAATTTAAATGATATTTCAGGGGGGGAAGAGTTCATCAAGTTATTATTAAACTAAATGAAAAATATTCTGATCAGTTATTCTCTCTCTCACTCTCTGTAGATCACAGACCTGAAGCCGCCTACATGCGTTGAGTTACACAGGAGCCCAAAATGTCCCATATGGGAGATCTCTTTAGCCATGTCTGACGGCGACGGGACGGGCATCGAAAAAATCTTCCATCGCGGCGCTGACGGCAACATAACCAGCACCGTGACCGACACGCAGACCTTGGTCACCTTCTCGGCCTCTTGCTGTGAGGAGAGTGTGGAGTTTGTGGCTGTGGATCATGTTGGTAATGCAGGAACGTGTTCGTTCACAATCAGTACCCCTCCAAAGAGTACTTAGGTCCAAGTATTACTGCTCTCCCCAAAGTCCATGCTGCTGCAATTGCTCACAAAAAACATGCACAGACTCACCACATAATCAGCACAAACACAAACACACTATATACTCAAACACACCATACACACACACAAACACACAAATTTACACCATATGCACTCAAACACACACAAACATATATACACACACCATTAACACTCAAGCTTATTTGCATCCTTTGAAAAAAAAAGCAAAAAAAAACCTTTTAAAAAGTTCATTGTGCATCTTCTTTCAATGTAAAACTATTGATGTTTTTTTTCTTGTCAATTTTTTTTTGTCAAAATACTTGCCAGGCCAATTGGGCGCTACTGAACATTCAAATGGAAAAATAAAACAGAACTGAATTTGCATTAACAGTCTGTCTTAAAGCTCTATCTGCTCAACTTAATAGCATGCACTTCAAAGAAACAAAGCATATGTTTCTTTACAAAATGACACCAATGAAACATTTTATTCTTTTACACAGTGTTAATCTTTCATAGATATCCATTGTTTAATAGCAGAGTATGAATCTAGAGTCCGTGCAAAGTCCGAAGTCATTTAAGATCGAATCTTGGATCAAGTTCTCTTCAACTTCAGTGAGACTGCAGCTCCAGTAGCCAAGCTGAGTTGCCAGATCTCAGATGAAGCTGAAGCGAGTGGTTAATTCAAACCGCAGGTTGCTGATATTTAACTGAAGAGATGCAGTTCATTATTCCTTGAGCACGGCCCAGGTACAAACCCAGGACTTAGGCTGCCTAGCCCCTGAGGAGCTTAGAGGGAGAAAATTGCCACTGGAATAGCAGTGAGTTGAGCAGTCCGATTATATGCGAGGCTCTTTACGCTTTTAGGTGTCTAGCTGCTGTGATGATATTGATGGTGCAAACTGAATCAAAGAGTTTACCTCTTGATGTTAACAAACAAAAGGCTTCAACTCAACCTGTGTTTTTTTCAGAAGAGTCTGTAATTAACAAAGATTCAAACAAACAAGCAAACACACAAACAAAAAAAAAACAAAAAAATAGGTTTATAGAAGCAACGACGAGTTAGAACTGAACATTTCTATGGCAGATTAATTTCTTGATTATAGCCAGGTGTCCCCAGTAAACAATGATCTATGATCCTGTGGTAATGTGGAGATCCCATTTGGTGAAACTGCCTCAAATGTATTTGAAGTAGAACTTAAGAAGTATTTTACTGACTGCTTTCAAAAATACTTCAGATATTTTAATAAATAAGTTGTCTTTTAAGTAGTACTTTGATGAAGTAGTTGAAATACTTCAAATGCAAGTATTTATTTTCTAAAAAAAAAAGTATTTCAAATGAATAAAGATGTCAAGTCTATCCTCCGGTTTATGCAGAATTACAGCATTTTAATAGTTGTGCTTTGTGTTTGAGCCAGCCTCTGAACATTCTATCCAGCTGCGGTCATAAGCCGAACCAGAGCGGTTGCACAGCTGCCAAGGTGAGCTGCCTACTGTTGCAGTTGAGGTCATGGTTGGAAGCCCTGACAACTCAAGACTAATCAGACAAACTTGTGTGCAGCATTTTGTAGGAAATGTAAACTTTTAAATCATGTTGATCCAGTCACCAACACTCCCCTCAGTCTATAACTGCTTAACTGTCAAATGGTACAACACCAGTTACCTGTCTGGAGGACATAGCTGGATCAGGTCGATATTTGAATTACATTAACCCTCTAGACTCACATTTTTAAAGCATGTTTCCTAGACCTAAATATAACCAAATGTGAAGAACTATGTCATGAGGGAATATTAGGGGACAGCTCAGATTTACACAAACTTTGCAGCCGTCATTATAAATGAGCAACCTGCCCCGTGGAAGAAATCATAGATTTTACATATTTGGGAACAACTCTAGATCACAGGGATCACTTATTAAAATACTGATGCCATTTACAGAAAGGCCAGACACAGACTGTTCCTGCTTCAGAAATGAAGAAGTTTTAACATTTACAGAAGGATCTTAATACTGGCATACAGTACACTCACTGTGTTATGGTTTTTAATTCATCTGTAATTATGATGATGCCTCTGTCAAAAACAGAAAAGCTCAGGTTACAAGTGTCAGTCTATTGGACAGTATCAACTGGGCTTTAAACATAAGCTGTCAGGAGGGAGAGCAGCCAAATACCAAATAATGACCACATCCACCTACTACATACTAGTACATGTAAGGTGTATTCCTTTAACTGCAGTCATACAATTCTCTTCATGTGCATGTAATAAACAGAACTAAAAAAAAATTGCATAAATTCATACTGGAGAATCAGTTCTATTCTATTCTGTTCTGTTCTATTCTATTCATCCCCAGACTGGTAGCCCCACCCCCCACCCACATCTCATTATCACCAATTTGAGAGAGACTGAATTTCATTCAGTTTCTCTCACACTCGGCCTGTAGGGCTTCAGTCCCAGTAGATAAGTGTCTGGAGGTCTGTGTGAAGAAGATGTTCACTGTTTCATTGTATAGCTGTGGTTGTATGCACATCTGGCCTCTATTCTACAGCTATTTCACTGTATAGCTCCTCCGTACAGTTACATAAATTCTATTCTTGTCTTGAGGTTTCAATGTCAAAAAAACATTTAAAAAAAGGAATAAATGAAAGATTTATCAGAGGTGGTGTTTTGCAGTATTGTGGATATTTCTTGTTTGCAGTGTCACCAACGATCAGTTTCTTTTTAATAAGTGTTCCAAGATTTGTATAGATTTTAATTTCGATTCTCTTATAGCAATGTATTCTGGGGCCAGTCACAGTGCTGAGGTGCATCTTACATCCTGGATCGAAGACTCAAATCCCAGGACTCCAAGAGAGCACATCTGACCATGTTTCCTTGGAGAGGTTTCGTTGACCAGAGTCCCTCTCCCTTCTACTGTTTATCAGTCACTGCTGGTCACTGCCTGTCAAGAGCTTACATAGTTGTGGTTATGCACTTTTCTTTGGTCTGGCGAGTTTAGGAAGTCTGTGGTATTAAAAAGACACAGCAGCTGACTTTAAACATACTGGAGGGAGCAGATGCTAGCCTCTCTCACCTCGACTGAAGTGGCTGCCGTGAAAGAGAGGAAATTCACAAGATTATGGGTAACTGGACTATCCAACTTAGTTGTGCAGTGTGGGGAAGGTTTTTTTTTTAAAAAGCAAGTAAGGACATCTTTAGTTTCTACAACATTTAACTGTAGGTGTAATCTTTTGCAAAATTCTTTCACAATAGAGTCATGACTAGAACTGGCGTTGTGAAATAATAAAATTTTGAAATATGCATGGTCAGAAGATCTCTACTCTCATCTGTACTGAAGATCAAAAAGGGAGGGATAGCCATACTATTTCTCATTTGTTGGTTAAATGCAACAAGCATCTCATTTTTAAATTATAAAGCTGAGCACTATCAAATGCTGTTAAGAAAAACAAAATCCAAGTGAATGTCCTACATGTGTTTTAGTGCCATAGAGATACTTACAAAAAATTAAGGAGGGTTACCTTTGCCTTTAGGTACTGCATAAAGCCCTCATGTTAGTGGGACTCCAGTAGAACATCCTCCGGAGAGCCGTCAACATCCAGTAGTGGCAGTAGGGAATCACTTGGATACTGTATAAGCCAGGGGATCTGGAGCCTCGTGCCAAAGAAGGGAAACACGACAGGCTGGTATAGTGAGGGAGAATTTATAAGATCCCTGATTGACCCTCTGGATGGCCCCACAAACCAGTGGCTGAGATTCTGACAGGGCAAGCAATGGCAGCGGTCCTTGGTGGAGAACTAGGACCTGTGCTCTGAGCAGAATTCAGAGGGACTCACTGCAGTGCCATCTTGCTTACAAAGAGCCTGGAACTGGACATGGTCTGTCTCCACACCTGTTTGGCACAACAGAACCAGTTGTCCACCACAGTTGCCTCTGTCTGGTTCAATCACCAAAACCGTGTTAAGCCAGTAGACCCATGCAGCTCAACTATTAGTTCCGCTCAACCTGCCCACTGGACTGAGAGTGGTAACTGGAAATGAGCAGTCCCCAGTTTCTTCATGAAAGCCTTCCATACCTAAGTTGTGAGCTGGAGTCCACAATTTGGAGGGATGTCCCCTGGAAGGCCATAGTGTCAGAGGGTGTCATGGAAATGAGCATCACTTACTTTGCTGAGAATCGCAAGAGTTATAAAATGACATGACCTGGAAAATGTCTACAACCACAAGGATGGTGGCATATCTGTCAGAGGTGGTAGGACTGGTCACAAGATCAACAGATAAATGGAACTAAGCTTTCTGAGGAATGGATAGTGGCATGAGTTTGCCTGCTGGAGCCTGACATAGAGACTTAGTTGCGGAACAGACTGAATGGGACTGAAAGCAACACTGGATGTCTCAAGCCACAGTAGGCCAACAAATTTTTATGAGAGAAGGTATGAATGATGCAGGTAATACCTGGGTGTCTACTGGTCATAAGTGTATGCAGCCAGGAACGTCAGCAATCCATCTCACATATTCTGTGGTACGTATTTCTTTTGAGGAAGACATGGAACAGGAACAGGGTTCTCCTGACCACAGTGAATGTCCTCTTCTCTGTTTAATGAGTTGTCTGAATCTGAATCTGAATCTGAAGTGCAGGGAGGTTTCAGATCAGTGTTCTGACAGTTAGGGGATGAGACAACGAACTCCATTTCTCTTGAACCTCTGAGATTATGTTGTTGTAGCAAGGGGAGACCAAGATTCATGGTGGGAGACCAGGGGGTCGAAAATTGCTCAAAACAGGAAAACAAACCATTCATGGGACCTACTTTCCTCATCTTCTTCCTCCCAAACCACCACTGGCTATACTTAGATGTGTGGCAACAAATCATAACATAGGTCACAGGAACAAAGGTAACTTTGGTACATGGCTGTGAGACTATTAGAGGTATAGGCAGGTAATTGGACATGAAGTAACAGGAAATAATCAATACACAGTAAAGGAATACAAACTGGAATACAGCCTGTTTATATCTAAATGTGTCTACCTATGTATCAATCAATAGGCATTTTACAGTAGCTCAATGTGGTATTTCGGTGACATCAGTGGGTAGCTTTGAAGCAAGAAATTTGAAATGTCAGAATACATGTATTTGTGAGACATGGGTGTTGCAGAAAGTTGGGTAATAACCGATCTTTTTGGCAAGCTTTGTGGTTCTTCCTCACTTGATGTAACCACTTTTGCTGAGTAACACCTTTCATCAGTTGTCATACCAAGAGTAGAGCTAATCATACTATTCATGTTTAATTTTTCCAGTATTTATCTTACAGTAGATAAGTAATCATTTGGTTTATAAATAGTGTTTAACATAATCAAGCCATATTTATTGTTTGATAAAACTCGAATGGACTGAGCAGATATCGATCATTCATTTTTAAGACAGCTTGTGTGGAAAAGGAAAAGATAATAGAACACTAAATCAAGAATTTAAAAGAGAATCCATTCACCATAAAGACAAATGCACCAGTTTTCAAGGCTTGTTTAAATGAGAAATTCATAAAGGTGAAGCATAACGACCACTTATAATCAATACATTAACTTAATGAAGTTCACCTTTCCTGTAATATTCAAAGCTCAGAGAAGTCTACAGGAAGAATAAATACAGAAGAAGACAAAACTGACAGAAGTGAAAAAGCAATATATCAAAATATGTATTTTAAAAAAGAGACTGAGTAAAATTGCCTCACATCAAACAAATAATAGAGTAACCATACAGACAAAGTAAGAAAGAAAGGAAGGAAGAAAGAAAGACAGAGGGATAGAGAGGTCAGACCGTTGAAGCACCATGAATATTATTTTCTTTCTTTCAGAGGGGGGGGGGGGGCTACTCTGTGTGCAATAACCCAGGCCTGTCACTTTTCCCGCCTCCTTGGGTATATATACAGCATTTTGGCACCCATCTCCTCACTCTCTTGAAGACACTTGGTAGATTTCAGCACCTCCGTCTTCAGTCCAATCAACAAAGTTACCTACTGATCACAGCACGGCACTGCTCAGCTCATCTGGGACACTGGATCAAGTCTTTGTCCTCTTCTCTTGTCTACAGATAAGGTGAGTCTCTAATTTCCACTTGCAAACACATCTTGCCCTAAGAACATTGTCAGCCCTTGTTCCAGTTCAGCATCTCTAGCTGAGGAGAAGAAGATTATAGATGTAAGATCAAATATTAAGTAAAAAAGCAGTAAAGTCTTGTCATGTGAATCAATTTTTCAGTTAATGAAGAACAAGTACAATGAATGTAATACAAAGATTGTGCATCAAAGTTTTTGCTTTTGGTGGTGAGGGGCTTTTGGCTGGCAGTAAAGGTATAAAAGCTACGACGGAGTATTCGGGCCACATTGACCGAAAAAAAATCTGAGATTTCCAGAATAAAGTCATTATTTAACGAGAATAAAGTCGTTACGTAACGAGAAATGTTATGGAGAATTGTTATGAATAAAGTCGTTATCTAACGAGAATAAAGTCATAATTTAAGGAGAATAAAGTCGTTATGTAACCAGAAATATTATGAACGAGAACTGGTATGAATAAAGTTGTTATTTAACGAGAATAAAGTCGCAATTTAAGGAGAATAAAGTCGTTATGTAACCAGAAATATTATAAACCAGAATTGTTATGAATAAAGTCATTATGTAAGGAGAATAAAGTCATTAAGTAACGAGAATAAAGTCGTCTGCGTTAAAATGAGGAACGTGGAGCATCTTGTGAAATTATACTTTAGTAGACTTTGATGTGTGTGGCATGGCACGACGCTGTGCTTGCACAATGACAATAAGTTTCTTGAATCTTGAATCCTGAATCTTGAAACAGCATTTGCCAGAAGCTGACTCAGGCTGCCATTGACTGTCCTCTCGCACCTTTTATTAATTGCTGGTAATGTATTTTCCTAAAAATGATTTTTTTTGTCTGGTTAATTAACGACGTTAATTTGTTAAATAACGGTGTTATTCTCGTGAATTAACGACTTTATTCTTGTTAAATTACGACTTTATTCTCGAAATCTCAGATTTTTTTTCTCTCAGTGTTTCCCTAATACTCCGTTGTAAAAAGCAGTCATTAGGCATTACAATTTGTACTAAAACGTTTTGTTTAAATTTGTACCCTAAATGTTACCCAAAAATGTTCATACAACAGTAAGATAAATATTTTGGAACTGTTCATCATAAAACATTGTTAATCACTTGTGAAGCAGGTCCATAAGGTTTTATTGGTTGATTGTTTTTTTATGCACTTGAGCAAGTGTCTTTGTAAGGTGTGTAATGTATACAGGTGCAGTGTATGTGTGACAATATTTCAGGACAGCACCACATGGAAAGATTTCAGTCGGCACTGTTGATCACAGTAGAGTTCTGGGTGGACCAACTGGTACTGCATATTGCAGCATTTAAACCCATTCACTTTAGCCCTACCCTACACTCATTTCAAACTGTGAGGCTATACTTTGTTAGTTGAGCTGACTGTCTTGACTGCACAGTACATGCACAGTGCTGGAGTACCACAAGGCTCAATTTTTCAACCACTTTATTTTTCTCTTTCTTTACATGCTCCCACCACAGATGATTGGAGAACATATTATTGACTTTGTCAGTTCCGCAGACAGTACACAGTTATGTACGGCTGTAAAAAAAAAAGATGGAGTCTGTGCTTTGAATATATTTTGAGCTGTGTCTAGCCTTGCAAACCAGGTGAAACAAAAAATTCTGAGAACCAAATGAAGAGTAAGCAAAATTCTACCTGATCAATGTAAATAAAAACGGGGTTTTAGAAAACCTGCTTTGGATTATCTGGATGCAGATTGATATTCATGCAGAGGGCCGATAATTCAGACATAATGCAGCAATGACTGAAATATATGTTTTTTCTTCTTTCTCTCCATTTTGTCAGTTTCATCAGGTAAGATGTGACACAGCTGAGGACAGGGACATTATACTGATTTGTAGCGTCTCAGTATGTTCCTCAAAGCAAGTTATTCAATAACCTCATATTCTACCATTCACTTGAAGAGAAAATTGTCCGAGCCTATTTCCACCTGGCAGTGTGTCCTTTCTCTTACAAAAGGCATGTGGTCTTATTGTAAGTGCTGGACCAGCTGGCAGAACAGTCTAACCCAGCAATGAGAGCATGCTGCAGCAGCATTTGTTCAGTTACATCTGAAGACTCTTGGAACAGTTTCACCTCTGCTCCCACATTGTCCAGGAGTCGTTTAACACTTGCCTCCCTTTTTCACCATGTTTACCAACTTACCACACACAGTTGTTCCTACAACACTACACACAGTGAGACAGGACAGAAAAGACAGGGCAGAGAAACAGAGTGAGCCCCTTTACCCATTCCTGATGGGACATTCAACGTCAAGAGAAGCACAATACATTAGCCAGTTTACTAAGCATGCATGAAAGCTCCAAAAGGGGTTTTACCATAGAGATCGTGTATACCAGGCCACAGAAAACGAAATCTCCAACTTCTTGTCTTTGGATATACCCCATTTCTCTGTGCGTCCTGTCAACATGTTTTCATGGAATCTACTATGTGTGTGGGTGGCTGATTTACTCATGGGCCAGTAATATGTGTGTCACAGCCTCAACCAGAGGGCTGGACGCAAGTGCAATGTAACAGGAATCTTTAATCACAGACGAACAGGATACAAACAGGACTTCAAACAAACAGCATAAAAACCAAAATGAACAGGATTTGACTGAGCAGACTTGACTTCAGACAGGTAGGATCTGACAGAAGACAGACTTCTAAACAGACAAGCTTTTAAATTGGCAAAGTAACACACACAAAGTTTAGACTTCGCAATGAGCATGCCAAACAGAATGGAACAAACAGGGGAGAAAATCAAGGATAACAAGATGTGTACAGCTGAGGGAGAGGAGTGGTGGGCTGGCTGATTAGTAGACCGGCGATGCCTGGAAAAGAAAGCACATAATTTCAACAACTCACCATGACACTGGAACAGAGCCGTCCCCACACCAGCATCTGAGGTGTCCACCTCAAAAATGAATTGCTTCTGAGGATCGGGCATTTTCAGAACAGGAGCAGAGGTGAAACGTTCCTTTAGCTAGCGGATGGCCAACCTGGCTGAGTTGCCCCATTGGAATTGTCTGGGCTGTCCCTAAGGAGGGCTGAGAGGCAGCCACAGAGCTGAAGCCTGGGATAAAGTGGCGGTAGAAGTTGGCAAAGCCCAGCGCTGCATTTCTTTCACAGTGGGGGGCTCTGACAATGCTGTCACCGCACTGATCTTCTTTTCCTCCATCCTCACTCCCTTGGGGCCAATCACATAACCCAGGAAGAAGACGGTTGTCTGGTGGAAAACGCGCCTCTCTGCCTCCATGTAGAGCCGATGTTGTTGCAACCGAGATAGGACCAGGCGAACATGTGTAATGTGTTCAGGGAGTGTGGCAGAATGAATGAGGATGTCGTCAATGTATGCTGTGACAAATCTCCCCAGCATGTCCCTCAGCACATCAATCACCATGGCCTGGAAGACAGAGGGTGCATTAGCAAGACCAAAGGGCATTACCACATTCTCATATTGGCCAGAGGTGGTACTGAATGTGATCTTCAACTTGTCCCCCTCCCAGATTCGGATCAGATTATATACACTCCAAAGGTCAGGCCTAGTAAAAAACCATGACCCCCGGACTTGCTCTATGGCTGATGGAACCAGAGGGAGTGGGTACCGGTATTTAACAGTGACGGAGTTCAATCCTCTATAACTGATACATGGGCGAAGACCCTCGTCCTTCTTTTTCACAAAGAAATACCCTGCTGACGCTGGAGAGGTGGAAGGGCAGATGAAACCCTGCTGCAGCATCTCCTCAATGTATTCCCCCATGGCATGGGTTTCCTTCACTGAAAGGGGGTAACCTTGATCATGAGGATGTGAAGTACCGGTTAGGAGGTCGATGGTGCAGTCCCATGAGCGACGACTTTTGGTGACAACTTTCATTGGTAGAAAGATGAGTGTGACCAATCTCCATGGGCTTGGGCTCCGGGTCCGGACGGGAAGTGATGGCAATTGGGTTGGTCTGGCGAGGCCAGGATGCTCTTGTAGATGGCGGTCGAGATGGATAGACGAGGTGATGAGAGGATCCAGGTTTAGGTCTTCGTCATGGCAGGCAAGCTCCATTTGAGTGTTTTCCCTGAGTCCTTGCCGGTAGATGGGACAGAGAGCAGGCTCATTCCAAACAGTGGCAGCGGCAGCAGTATGGAAGGACAGCGCGTAGTCCGCTGCAGAGTGTGTACCCTCGGTGAGTCGTAGCAGGCTCTCTCCCACCTCCTTCCCCTCAGTAGGATGATCAAACACCGCACAGAATAGGTTTTCGAAGAACTCATAGGTCCAAATTTCCTCCCTCCTCTCTCCCAGAGGGCAGTCGCCCACTGCAGGGCTCTCCCCTTCAGAGGAGAGATGATTGTAGAGATGTTGGTTGTATCTGTCACAGACTCAACCAAGGGGCTGAACACAAGTGCAGTGTAACAAAGATCTTTAAACACAAACAGGATGCAAACAGGACTTCAAACAAACAGGATACAAACTGAAACAAACAGGACTTCTGAACAGACTTGACTTCAGACAGGCAGGATCTGACGGAAAACAAACAAGTCTTCTAAACTTACTCGCTTTTAATTTGGCAGAGTAACTCTCAGTACACATGGATAAAATGTACATTTCGCAATGAGCATGCCAAACAGAAGGAACAGAATTTGGGAGAAAAGCGGGGAAAACACCCTTGACAGGACGCCAGTCCAGTCTTTGGACTGTGGGAGGAAACCCATGCAGACACGTAGAGAGCATGCAAACTCCACACAGAAAGGACCCTGGCCGTCCCAGCCAGGAATCAAATCGGCCCTTCTTGCTGTGAGGTGACAGCACTACCCACTGCGCCGCCCTCATTCAGGCCAATTGTTATTTATTTCACACTTTGATAATTCTAGCTATAAATTATTTGGCATCTCACCACTGTTATAATAACACACTCAGCTAAGTTGTTTATTTTGGCATTCTTAGGTAAAGTAAATGTCTTATCACTATTTTCCATCATGTAGACATAGTTATCATCCCCTGCAGTTCTGACTGTTGACCAATGCATCAAAATAGCTGCACTTTCTGCCTTGGGTTGTTGGTTTTTGAAATAGATTTTTACTTTGTGGATTTGTGGTTCATACTTTTGGTTATTTTTCTGTTGCTTTTTTCCTCTAAGATTTAATCTAGCAGTTAACGAACTAGTTAGTTTGTTAACTAACTACTGTAACTGGAATACTATTCTAAGTTACTCTAGTACTTTGGGCCAGTTGCTGAACTATTGTCAGTCGTACAGTGAGCAGATAAAGCCATCATTTGCTCATTTGGTCATCTTTCCCATTCGTTGTGAATAAGCCAAGTTCAGGGAAAAGAGCACTTGTGCACGACCTTGTTATTGGCTTCTTGGTCTTGCTGGATCAGAGTTGTTCCTGCCCATTTCATGTGTAATACTAGTATGAACTAAACAGCTAAATTAGCTGATGTTGAAATAGCCAGCTGCTTTTGGCCGGCGTTTGTTCTATGCTCAAGTGCTATTAGCAGTTAGAAAATGAACATTGTGAAAAGAAAGGAAGCCCACTAGTTCCAAAGTACAGGACTGAGGTTGACTGGACCAGCACGCCAACATGTTGTAGAATTCAGGGTGTAAGCCTTCACATAGCTCTTCAGATTAGTTGTGTTTTCTAACTGTTTGTGGCCACAATGTTTGCACTGGAACTTATATTACATGTTATTGTATGTAAAATCAATTTTTTTGACAATTTTTGTTCTTTTTCTCACTTCCAAACTCTTGCATAACTGCAACCGTCATGATAACATTATGCAGCTGGTTAATCAAGTTTATATTTGCAACCATTTTCAGTCAGCAGTTAGCACCTCAAAGACTGTGACGCAGGGTAACTCATTCATTCATTCATTCATTCATTCTCTAAGCCGCTTATCCTAATTAGGTGGTGCTGGAGCCTATCTCATCGGTCACTGGGCAAAAGGCGGGAAAACATCCTGGACATGTCAGTGCAGGGTTATTGTTCCACAAAAAATATTGAGCTGTATTCACTGTTTGACGTCGTACTGTTTGCAAGAGATCAACAATGCTTTTAGCAATATTTGTCAAATGTACTTTTTAAAAGACTTTATTATTTACTTTCTCTTTCTCTTTTCTCTTTTTTTTTAAGGACATAATCTGGTTAAAATGGCATATGGGTTGCTACTTCTCTTTGTGCTACTTGGCCAAGGGCTGGCATTTCAATCCACACCAGGATTTACCTCAGGAAAATCCCACACTTCTATCACTGAAGAGGCAGTGCTTCGTGAAGCGGTGGAGTCATGCAAGGCAGTAGCATTGGCAGAAGGGAAGGCCTTCACTCCACCAGTAAGGGGGTAGGGGGTACGAAGTCAAACCAGGGTATTCTGTGTGTATATATTTATTTACTCCAGCACCTTTCATGTGTGTGTGTGTGTGTGTGTGTGTGTGTGTGAGATAGGTGGATCTGACCGCGGAGAAGGTGTTGGGTGCATGTATGAAAGCACTAGAGGATAGGATGGATGTGTCAGCTGTAAAGTTTCGAGAGCTATTGGATGAAATCATCACCGCAAACACTGAGGTGGACGATAACTTCTACTCTAGTGCCCCCCATCACTTCCACAATGAGGCCTTCATCCAGGGACGTGATCTCATCACTAAAGAAGTGATCAGCATTAAAGCCAGCCTACAAAAGAACGAAATGAAAATGGCAAGGAGGACTTTAGGTGCCGTCAGCCACATTCTTCAGGTGAATCAGAGGAGATATTCTTCGAGTGCCCCTCCCCTCACTATCTGTTCATCTCTCTTTCATTAATGTCATCTTTATGCATTTCAGGATTTCTACAGTCACAGTGACTGGATTGAGTTGGGAAATACAAAACCATATGCCAGTCTACTCCGGGCAGACCTCCCTTTGGAAAATATTGCAGGTGAATGCGTATACATGTGTGTGTGTGCACATGTGTACATGTAAGTGTGAGTTTTCTGCCTAATGGCTCAAATCTCCGGTTTTCTCAGATGTTGGCACCCCAACATGCACAAAGTGCAGAGAGCCTGATTGTAAAGACTTGATCCTTCCAAACATACTGAAGACTCACACACTCACGTCAGGGTACAATCCAGCAATTGGATCCAGCATACCACGAGGTACTGTCTCCCTCTCTCTGTCTTACTCACTACACACACAATCACAGCAGCAAAAGACTTTTTTAAGGGGACAAGTGATGGCCTGACTTGTAGAGTTTCCTCTCCATTTCTGGGAAGACTAAAGAAGTAAATTTGGAGTGTTGTTACTTGTGAGCATTGTTGGGGTAGTTACTCAAAAAAAGCAGTTAGTTATAAGTTACCAATTACTTCCTTAAACTGTAATGGGATTACTTTACTCGTTACTCCTTTTGAAAAGTAATTCCACTACTCATTACTTTACTTTTGAGTTACTCTCTAAAACCACAAATTCCCCAATTTACCACATAAAAATACAAGGACAAACATCATAGTCCTTTCATTACTTAATTTTCAATGCAATAGCTTCGCACCCCTTAGCTGCTCAAAAATAACTGTAAAGAACGGCCTCCTTCAGGAGTTCGCATTTTTGTGCTTAGCCATCTAACGATAACTAACTTTGTATAGTGTAGCTAGTTACATGAATCAGGCTGTTGTCATTTAGCTTCAAACTTTCACTATCAGTAGTTTCTGAGATAACTAGTAATACATTTTGGTATCATCATCAGCCGACAGCTGTGTTATCGGTATTTTGTGATTAAAAGTAACATTAAATCTCTCAACATTAATCTCCTGGTTGATTACAATGTATTTTCACTGTAGATAAATGTTTCCACGGTGATTCTTTCGGTCCTGGGATCAATAAAGATGACCCAGCAACTTCCCTGGCTCCAGGAGAACCTGACCCTCATGATCTTGCTGCAAAACTAGCCACTGAAGCCACAGTTGACCTACTGCGAAATATTCGGAACACAGCAGGGGACCTTCGATTTCTGAAGTATGTCAATAGATAGACAGATACATAGATAGATAGATAGATAGATAGATAGATAGATAGATAGATAGATAGATAGATAGATGTACCTGTTGGTAACTATATGAATGCAATTTTGACTTGAGTGATCAACACACACAAAATTGTGTTCAGTAATTTATCATTACTTACACTGATGAGCCAAAACATTACGACCACCTGCCTAATATGCTGTTGGTCCTCCGTGTGCCACCAAAACAGCGCTGACCCACCGAGGCAAGGCCTCTGCAAGACCCCTGAAGGTGTTCTGTAGTATCTGGCACCAAAACATTAGCAGCAGATCCTTTAGGTCCTGTAAGTTGTGAGGTGCAGCCGCTGTGAATTGGACTTGTCGGTCCAGCCTATCCCACAGATGCTCAATCGGATTGAGATCTGAAGAATTTGGAGGACAAGGCAAAACCTTGAACACTTCATCATGTTCCTCAAACCATTCCCGAACAATGTGTGCAGTGAGCACATTATCCTGCTGAAAGAGGCCACTGCTATCAGAGAATATCATTGCCATGAACAGGACTGGAAGGATCTGCTGCTAATGTTTTGGTGCCAGGACACGGGACACCGTAAAAAGCAACTGACTACGGTTCAGACTTTCTTGATTGAACCACATCTGTAAGCGAGCAACAAATATCCTGTAACATTCGGACAAAAAGTGTAAAAAATCACTCTCATGAAACCCCATCACCTTCTCTTTTTTTCTTTTCAGGATGCTGGGCATCAGCCGTTCCTCTGTCTTGTGTTTTGTAATCGATACCACAAAAAGCATGACCGATGATATAGCTGAGGTTCGAAGACTAACCAGTAAAACTATCGACGATAGACGAGGAACAAGTGATGAACCTTCTCTCTATATCCTTGCCCTGTTCAATGACCCAGGTGTGTGTGTGTGTGTTTACATTGTATTGTTGTTTAGTTCTATTTTTAATTGAAGTGTCTTGAAAGTTGGTGTGAAACAGTGAGTTGTTGCTGTGTTTTGTGTCTGCGTGTGTAGATGTGGGACCAGTCAAGAGTACCACTGATGCGGACGAATTTAAGAAGATGATAGCTGCAGTTGCTGTGTATGGAGATAAAAACTTCGATTTACCCGAGAAAAGTCTCTCCGGACTACAGGTATCAAAATGTGTGAACACGTGTGTGTGTGTGTGTGCGTGTGTGTGTGTGTGTATGCGTGTGTTTGACCATTGACATACTGTGGTAGTTTCCGGCTAGGTAAGCTTGTCAGATACATATTTGAAAATGAATTACTGCCCATGTATTTATAGTATGTGTGTGTGTGTGTGTGTTCACTCAGCTGGCCCTCACTACAGCACCTCCTTCATCTGAAATTTTCCTTTTCACCGATGCCCCTGCCAAGGACACAGAACTAGAAGGGGCGGTCCGTTCTCTAATCAGTAGCACCAAGTCAAGGGTAAAACTGGTTCACATAGTGTGTTTCACCTGTCTTTAGATGATGAATTGATGCATCAGTCAGATGAAGCGGACACTGAGAATACATGGTGACGTGTTATTTGTCTGTGTCTCTGTGTCTGTATGTGTGTGTATTTCACAGGTATCGTTCCTGCTAACGAACATCTTGTCTAGAAGAAAGAGGAGGAGCGTGGTGTCAAATCGCGATAACATACTGTACGAGAAACTAGCCAAACTATCTGGTGGACTGGCCATTGAGGTGTCCAAGAGCACCTTGCCTCTAGCCACTACTGTTATAATGGATACCGTTTCCTCTTCACTGGTACTGATCTCTCTCTCTCTCACACACACACACACACAAATATACATACACATATCCACCAACAAAATATAACCTACTGTTTTGTTCCTCATTCTCACTTGGCTGTATTTCTATATCCCTTTAGGTAAACCTGTTTCAGGTGTCCGTGGATCCAGGAAGGGACAAGACTTTCTCATTCCTGGTGGATCCATCAGTGCACAATGTGTCCATTTACATCATTGGATTTTCTGCGAGCTTTACACTGAAGAGCCCCACAGGTAACACACACACACACAAAAACAAAGATACGCACAATACACACATGCGTACACGCAAACAAATTCATACGCATACATGCATGCACACACACACACATACAGCACATGTACACACAAAAAAAAAGAACAAAAGAAAACACACACGTATACATACGGACACACACCGGATGCTGTAATACGACATATGTTGCTCTCCTAGGTGTGAGTCAGGAAAGCAGAGTTAAATCAGGGCCTTTGGGAAAGATATCTGCAGTGGGAAATCTCCACATCGCTCATTTGACGCAGCAAACAGGAACATGGCAAATCAGCATCAGATCCACCCGTCCATACAACATCAGAGTTATAGGTGAACAATCCATGTCCAGCCGTATATGTGTGTGTGTGTTTGTGTGTGTTTGTGTGTGTGTGTGTGTGTAGGAAGAATCCTGTGTGCACATATGACACCAATTGCTGAAATGCAGATCTAGGGAACTACCATTAGGGAAAGTGATCTGGCCTGGGTTAAAACATAACCTGTACTGAAATGCACAAAAAACAGTATTGTACAAGGCAAGGTACAAAGTACTAGATCATCTTGGCTCTTGGGGGGAGATGTTCTGTGTCATGCTGTTATACATTTGCAGGCCACAGTGTGCTGGATTTCCTGTACAAATTCATCAGATATTTCAAGGGTCTTCATCCTGGATTTGTGGAGATAGAGGGACGGCCCTCAGCAGGTAGCCCCGCCCACATCACTCATACAGTCAGACAGACTCACCCAACACCTTCAGTTTCCATGATTATGTTTGACTGTTGTGTTCATTAATGTGTGTGTGTGTGTGTGTTCAGAGGGGAATTCGACTCTCATGTTGAGAGTTGTAGGTGCTGACTCCCTGTCTGGAGTAGAGCTGTCAGTTGTGGATGCAACGGGCTCATCTACACTGAGACCCAGCATGAGGGAGCTGGACAGGGGGACGTTCTTTGCCTTCTTTCCAACCCTCCCAGACGGCCCGTTCACACTGCAGCTGAGGGGTAAAAGTGACGGACACTCGTTTCAGCGAGAGTCAACCAATCAGATTCAAGCTTCACAGATCTCCATACAGGTGCTAAAAAGAGATTTGGACATTTTGGCTAGTTCTGTTTGTTGTGAAAAAAGAACTGCTAGGTTGTTGTGAGTTCATGTCATTTCCTTTGTTTTCTTTGTTCCTTTAGGTGCAGAGGATTCTCATTCTTCACCCTGGAGTTCCTTTATCTGTCCCCTTCAAAGTGACTGCGAGTGGGAATGTGGGTAAAGTTAAGATACAAGTTCGAGCCACTCAGAACTTTGTGGCCTCATTCACACCCAGGTGGGTGGAGCTTGAAGTGGACCTGTCCTGCTGCAATCTAATTAACAATACCTGTAAAATCTGCACCTATATCAGAAGGAAAATCAGAAGACACCTGTACTCCAAGTAGCTAACAGAGAGAATTTGATCGTATATTAATATGTAAAACATCTTTATAATACATCTTTGTCTCTTTCCTCGCTTTCAGTTTCTCTCCACGTTTGTGTGCTTATGCACTTCTGTCTCTGCATGTCACACTGTCTGATGCATGTGTCTTTTACGTATGCAGTTCGGTCACGTTGGCTGCTGGTGGCAGTGCTACGAGTACGCTGAATCTCTTAGCTCCTCCCAGCACTCCATCAGGCTCTGCCTGCACCATAACCATAGTGGCGGAATCGACCGGAACAGGGCAGTCTAACTACGCCATCGTCCACACGACCGTCATGAGCATGGTATTGAGGGGCACTACACAATTAAAAACATGGGGGGAAAGAAAAAAAGAACACCTTCAAAAGCATGCGATTGGTGATTACTTGGAATAATCAGATAGTTTCAGTCATATGTTCATAAATCTTGACTCTATGAGTTTTACAAGGACAGTTTCCTGTTTGGAGTGTAAAATCGATATCATTTAAAGATCACGCCATCAACACACATGCACGTATAGTCTTAAAACTAGGGTTGAGTGATACCACATATTTGCAGTTTGATCCGCTGCTCAATATATTTATGGACAGTATTACCAATATTGATACTGATGCTGATACCAAACCTCTTTTATTATTTTAGTACTGCAGTTCACATTTTCTGCATACTTTGCTAAAACATTTGCGAATCTTTTCTCTCAGTGTGACCTTGTGAAGGCTTAAATGATAGTTTGGGTGGAATAACAGGGGTGTTTCTGGGATACTGATGTGCATTTGTCCAACAATACAGAGTGACTGATCTTAAAAAGATTTTTGACTTCTTTCATTTAGACTCGTTTTGAAGAGCATATTTTAATGTTCATTTACTCTGTTACGTGGTTATCCCCAAACTATCAAAAGCATTTTTATCTGTCAAGTTTGGAGTTTTGTGCACTTGATACAGCAGTACAATGAGATAATGTACAAAGAAATGTCTGTTATAAATTATTTTGCTAATGTATAACTACTGCAGTTATAGTTGCGAGTGCATTACAATATAATGTGCGATCAGCATCCCACATGGACTTTTATTCAAACGTTTTCCCCAGGATTTTAAACAACTGAAAACTTTACTGTGGCCTGAAAGTTCACACTGTTAGTGGCATAATGCTGTACCTCACCATGCATCATTAGAGGTGTTAAGAAAGCAAAGCAAGCGAAATGCCTTCATTCAGTTATTCAAACTGAATGAAAAATATTCTGATCAGTTGTTCTCTCTCTCGCTCTCTGTAGATCACAGACCTGAAGCCGCCTACGTGCGTTGAGTTACACAGGAGCCCAAAATGTCCCATATGGGAGATCTCTTTAGCCATGTCTGACGGCGACGGGACGGGCATCGAAAAAATCTTCCATCGCGGCGCTGACGGCAACATAACCAGCACCGTGACCGACACGCAGACCTTGGTCACCTTCTCAGCCTCTTGCTGTGAGGAGAGTGTGGAGTTTGTGGCTGTGGATCGTGTTGGTAATGCAGGAACGTGTTCGTTCGCAATCAGTACCCCTCCAAAGAGTACTTAGGTCCAAGTATTACTGCTTTCCCCAGAGTCCACGCTGCTGCAGCCGCTCACACAAACACACACACCATATACTCAAACACACATCACACATACACACAATCACACCCATTTACACTATATATACTCAGACACACACATGCATATACAATATACACACACATCATTTACAGTCAAGCTTATTTGCAAAAAAAAAGGCAAAAAACCCTTTAAAAAGTTCATTGTGCATCTTCTTTCAATGTAAAACAATTGATGATTTTTTTTCTCATCATTTTTTTTGACAGTTGGGCACTGCTGAACATTCAAATGGAAAAATAAAACAGAACTGAATTTGCATTAACAGTCTGTCTTAAAGCTCTATCTGTTCAACCTAAAAGCATGCACATCAAAGAAACAAAGCATATATTTCTTTAAAAATGACACAAATAAAACATTTTATTATTTTAAACAGTGTTAATCTCTCACAGATATCCATTGTTTAATAGTAGAGTATGAATCTAGAGTCCGTGCAACGTCCGAAGTCATTTTAGATCGAACCTTGGATCAAGTTCTCTGCAATTTCAGTGAGACTGCAGGTCCAGTAGCCAAGCTGAGTTCTCAGATCTCGGATGAAACTGAAGCGATCAGTTCATTCAAACTGCAAGTTCCATGATGCATTGCTGATATTTAACTGCAGAGATGCAGTACATTAATCCTTGAGCACGGCATAGGTATAAACCCAGGACTGCCCTGAGAAGCTTCCAGGGAAAAAACTGCCAATGAAGAAGTTTTGACATTTACAGAGGGATCTTAATACTGGCATACAGTACACTCACTGTGTTATGGTTTTTAATTCATCTGTAATTATGATGATACCTCTGTTAAAAACAGAAAAGCTCAGGTTAGAAGTGTCAGTCTGTCAGACAGTAACAGTTGGGCTTTAAACATAAGCTTTCGGGAGGGAAAGCAGCCAAATACCAAATAATAACCACACCCACCTACTGAACACTTGAATAAATAATAGTACATGTAGTACATGTTATTTTTTTAACTGCAGGCATATGATTCTCTTCATGTGCGTGTAATAAGCAGAAAAAAAAAAGAAAATTTCGAATAAATTCATAATGGAGAATCAATTGTATTCTATTTTGTTCTGTTCTATTCTGTTCTATTTACCCTCAAATTCATTGGCCCTCAGCCTTCTCCCATCTCATTGTCAACACTGGTTTCAAAATCATTCAGTCTCCCTTACACTCGGTTCACGAGGCTTCAGCCCCAGTAGACAAGTTTCTTGAGGTCTGTGTGAAGAGGATGTTGACTGTTTCACTATATAACTGGGGTTTTATGCAACATCTGACTTCTAAACAGCTATATCACTGTATAGCTCTCTCAAACATGCACGGTTATGTCAATTCTGTTCTAGTCTTGAGGTCTCAATGCTAAAAAAGATACATTTAAATAAAAAGGAATAAATGAAAGATTAATCAAAGGTGGTATTGTCCTGTATTGTGGACCCCTCCTTGTTTGCAATGTCATCGAAGCTCAATTTCTCTTTAATAAATGTCCCAAGATATGTGTAGATTACAATTTCGATTCTCTGAGTTCTTATAGTGATGTATTCTGGGGCTGGTCACAGAGCTAAGGTGCATCTTACATCCTGGATCGAAGACTCAAATCCCAGGGCTCCAAGAGAGCACATCTGACCGTGTTTCCTTGGAGAGGTTTCATTGGCCAGAGTCCCTCTCCCTTCTACTGTTTATCAGTGGTCACTGCCTGTCAAGAGCTTACGTAGTTGTGGTTATGCACTCTTCTTTGGTCTGGCAAGTTTAGGAAGCCTGTGGTATTAAAAAGACACAGCAGCTTGTAACAATCCCCCTGACTTTCTTATCAGTTAGAAGTTACACTATATGTTCGATGACAAATACACTGTTTCTGCTTAGGAGTTGTATAGGCAAACCATAAACCACTTACACCAGCCAGACAAATTTTTACCACCCTAACAAACTATATTGTGCAATAGTGAACAACAAAGACACAAAACAAGCGCAAAACCCAAACCACCCCACACAAACAATACCAATAATCAAGCACAAACGATATCAACAAACCAGTACAAACAATACAAACAAGCAATATATACAATCTTTACATTCCCCTCCCTAGTTCCTCTGTCCAAAAGTCCAAAACCAGTCCGGAAAGTCCATAATGCAAAAAAAAAAAAAAAAAAAAGATTAACCAAAAAGAACAAGTCCTTAGCAATGCATTGCAAAAAAAATTTTAGAAAAAATAAGCTGCTGGATCTCACCGGCACATGCAGGCCGGATTTCCCAAGTTTCTCCAAGAGCTGAGGTGTAATTTCCACTCTTCGGCTTCCTCTTGATCTTGGCTTTCTGTCAGGGCTGCCGTTTATTGAGATGGTCTCATTGGGTTTAGTTTGTGGATTTGAGGTATTGTTTCTTCCTCCCAAACACACCAAACACTGTTCTTCCCTCCTCACACTGCCATGTTTTCTCTTTGGGCCTCCTCCCTCTTCCTCCTCAGGCAAACCAGGATATACTTCTCTTGCCCTTCCTGCCCCAAAAACTCTGCCCCTTGCATTGCCAGCAAGGTTCTTAAAAGGATAGTTCCATAATAGTAAAAACAAATGCATTTCTGTCCCTGTATAAAGCATGGGTTTTAACACAAGTGGCAAAACATATGTAAACCATTTCTTTTCAGTGAGATGCTAAATACGTATTTCATTTAAAAACACATTTCATGCGACAGTTTCACAAGCTGGCTTTAAACATACTGGAGGGAGCAAATGCTAGCCTCTCTCACCTCGACTGAGGTGGCTGCCATGAAAGAGAGGAAATTCACAAGATTATGGATTAACTAGACTATCCAACTTAGTTGTGAAGTGTGGGGAAGAGGTTTTTTTTTAAACCAGTAAGGATACTTTTAGTTTTTAGAACATTTAACTGTAGTATAATCTTTTGCAAAATTCTTTCACAATAGACTCATGACTAGAATAAGTGTTGTGAGGAAATTGCTACCATTGAGTCATAAACAAATTTTGAAATATGCATGTTCTCAAAAGACGCTAATCTGTCATGAAGATAAAAAGGGTGCAAGATGTCAGGCTGGTATAGTGAGGAAGAATTCATAAGTTCCCTGATTGACCCTCTGGATGGCCCCGCAAACCAGGGGCTGAGTTTCTGACAGGGCAAGCAGAAGCTGTGGTCCTTGGTGGAGAGCCAGGACCTGTGCCCTAAGCGGAATTCGGAGGAGCTCACTGCAGTATCATCTTGCATACATCTTTTGGCAGGAAAGAGCCGTCTGAAACTGGACATGGGCCGTCTATACACCTGTTTGGCACAACAGTTCCAGTCATCCACCACAGGAGCCTCTGTCTGGTTTGATCTTCCCAACACCTAAATGGTGTTAGGGAAGTAGACCTGTGCAGCTCAACTATTAGTCTGCTCAACCTGCCCACTGGACTGAGAGTGGTAACTGGAAATGAGGCTCAAAGCAGTCCTTTTTCATGAAAGCCTTCCATATCTAAGTTGTGAGCTGGAGTCCACAATCTGGAGGGATGTCCCCCGGAAGGCCATAGTGTCAGAGGATGTCCTAGAAAAGAGCGTCAGTGACTTTGCGTCGAGTCGCAAAAGGAAAAAAATGACATCACCTGGAAAATGTCTACAACCACAAGGATGGTGGCATAACTGTCAGAGGTGGTAGGACTGGTCACAAGGTCAGCAGATGAATGGAACTAAGCTTTCTGAGGAATGGATAGTGGCATGAGTTTGCCTGCTGGAGCCTGGCATGGAGATTTGGTTGTGGCACAGACTGGAGCCCATCATAGTTGTTGGCCACAGTGCTTACTACCCGTGATGTAAAGTTCCACTGAGTAGGAGCGTTTTTGGCCAAAACGTAAACATCCTCCAGACTCAAGAAAGGCCATCCTCTTAGTGGATATAGCAAAAATTGTGGCTAACCTGGAGAGTGTTGGATTCAGGCAAGCATTTTGCCCCCTGAGATAACACCAGGTTTAATCTGTGTGCATAGCAGTGCATTTGGGGCAATTTCTTTAACTTTTGCCTAAAGTCTATTCAGAGAGGAAGCCATGACAACAGCCCCATCATATGTTTGAACCACAAGTTTTTCTTTGTAATTATAGTCCTGCACGTGTTCATTTAAAACATCAAAGACAGAAGGGGTATCTTGCCTTCAAAGCATGTCGCCATCAAAAAATCCAACAATTTGCTCCTGAATTTGGACAGCAATATCTACATGCCATACTATCACAGACAGTTGTGCATGACATGAAATGTCAGTTGTCTCATCTATCTTCCATGCAAAAAAGGGAGCAGTTTGAACTTCGTCTCTGATTTCATCAAGCGCAGTGGCTGTAATGGCAGAAATTAAATCATTCTGAATAGAATGGGATGTGCCAGAAAACAGAATATAACTGAAAGTGAGTGGCTTAGACATCATCATACTTGGTTAACATTTCACTGAACTCTCTGTACTTCCCCTTGTTATCAGATTCACTACCCTCAGCACGGCCTCTGAAAGCCAGCTCTTGACAGCCAAGCGATGAAGCAACACCAATTAGGCAGTTGGGATAGGCCCTGTTTTTTTCACTGTTTCATTGTGCTTTGCCACCTGGATGCATAGACCATCATCAGTTGCATGTTCCTCTCTGACCCTGCCAAGTGAACTTAACTGTGCGCATAAACTCAAGTGTTCCTTGCTTTTCTCATGTCTTTTGTGTGCCCTGTCAAAGTTAGCTAACCCTTGACATGGTTCCATGAAGAGACATGGCCAACAGTACATTGTCTCAGTAAAAGCACTTCCAGTCAGCCAGTTCACTTTGTCATACCAGGAGAACTGAAATGATCAGTGTTTGCTCCCTGAATTTTGAACTAAATTACTGTTGGCCATTGATCTGCCCTGCCATTTAATTCTGAGTCTCTCCTCGTAAGGAAGACCATCAAAAGACTTCACCAAAATCAGGCTGACAATGTTAGCAACATCTGCCATTTTGTACCTGCTAGCTAGCTAGCTGGTTACATTCTTCCTATTTCCCTCCCTCACCTAAAACCTAAAACAACCTTTACTAAAGTGAAACAAAAGCACGTAGCAAACTCAAGAACTCCATATTGACAATTTTATTTACAGTATGTACAAATAGAAATGGTATAGCAAATAATGATCAGAAGAAAATGAGCAGAAGCTTATGTCTCACGACGTCACCCGCCAACACTCCGCATAGACTGAGTTTGAATTCCTCCGATGCCGGTGTATAATTTCAAAATGCTGTCAGTCATGTTCATTGCCATGACATAGCTGCCCATGTCTCCCATCCCGAAATGGGCCACTGTCTACTGGTCACAAATGTATGCAGCCAGGAATGTCAGCAATCCATCTCACATATTCTGTGGTGTGTACTTCTTTTTAGGAAGACATGGAACAGGAGCAGGGTTCTCCTGACCACAGTGAATGTCCTGTTCTCTGTTTAATGAGATAGGTACCACAAGATAGTTGAGCCTCTGGTAGTCTGTGTAAGGATGCATACTTCTCATCTACTAAAGCAGGAGGTGTGGACGGGCAGATCAATCCTTGCTGAAGGGCTGCCTGAATGTACCTCTCCATAGCCCTAGTCCTCATCATGAACAATGGGTATATGCAATTGTGTAGAAGACTGGAGCACTGGTTAAAAGGTTGCTTGGGCGATCCTTGGAGAGATGAGAAGGGTCTTACCTTTACTGAAAACCATGGGGGCCTTAGCTTTAGTGAAGGCCCTCATAGACCTTCACAAGATTTGGGTGGAGGGACACTTACAGACTTTTGGTGGAAGTTGAAGTGCAGGGAGGTTTGAGATCAGTCTTCTGACAGGGGACCGGACAACAGTGTCCATCTCTCTTGAAGCTATTGTGGGATTATGTTGTTGTAGCAAGAGGAGACCAAGATTCATGGTGGGAGACCAGGTGGTCAAAAATGGCGCAAAACAGGAAAACAAACCATTCGAGGGACCTACTTTCCTCATCTCCTTCCTCCCAAACCACCATTGGCTATACTTAGATGTGTGGCAACAAATGATAACACAGGTCACAGGAACAAAGGTAACTTTGGTACATGGCTGTGAGACTATTAGAGGCATAGGCAGGTAATTGGACAAAAAGTAACAGGGAATAATCAATACACAGTAAAGGAATACAGCCTGTTTATATATACATGTGTCTACCTATGTATCAATCAATAGGCATTTTACAGTGGCTCAATGTGGCATTTCGGTGACATCAGTGGCTAGCTTTGAAGCAAGAAATTTGAAATGTCAGACTACATGTATTTGTGAGACATGGGTGTTGCAGAAAGTTGGGTAATAACCGATGTTTTTGGCAAGCTTTGTGGTTCTTCCTCACTTGGTGTAACCAGTTTTGCTGAGTAACTCAGTCACATTTCATCAGTTGTCATACCAAGAGTAGAACTAATCATACTATTCATGTTTAATTTTTCCAGTATTTATCTTACAGTAGATAAGTAATCATTTGGTTTATAAATAGTGTTTAACATAATCAAGCCATATTTATTGTTTGATAAAACTCAAATGGACTGAGCAGATATCGATCATTCATTTTTAAGACAGCTTGTGTGGAAAAGGTAATAGAACACTTTCACCTTAAGGACAAATGCACCAGTTTTCAAGGCTTGTTTAAATGAGAAATTCATAAAGGTGAAGCATAACGACCACTAATAATCATTACATTAACTTAATGAAGTTCACCTTTCCCGTAATATTTAAGGCTCAGAGAAGTCTACAGTTAGCATAAATATAGAGGAGGATAAAACTGACAGAAGTGAAAAAGCAATATATCAAAATATGTATTAAAAAAAGAGACTGAGTAAAATTGCCTCACATCAAGTAAATAATAGAGTAACCATACAGACAAAGTAAGAAAGAAAGGAAGGAAGAAAGAAAGACAGAGGGATAGAGAGGTCAGACAGTTGAAGCACCATGAATATTTTTTTCTTTCTTTCGGGGGGGGGGGGGGGGGGCTACTCTGTGTGCAATAACCCAGGTCAGTCACTTCTCCCTCCTCCTTGGGTATATATACAGCATTTTGGCACCCATCTCCTCACTCTCTTGAAGGTACTTGGTAGATTTCAGTAGCTCTGTCTTCAGTCCAATCAACGAAGCTACCTACTGATCACAGCACGGAACTGGAACCTCATCTGGGACATCGGATCAAGTCTTTGTCCTCTTTTTTTGTCCTCAGATAAGGTGAGGCTCTAATTTCCACTTGCAAACACACCGCAAGATCAGTCAGCACTGTCGATCACAGTAGAGTTCTCGGTGGACCAACTGGCACTACATATTGCAGTGTTTAAACCCAGTCACTTTGGCTCTACCCTGCACTTACCTCAAGCTGTGAGGCTATACTTTGTTAGTTGAGCTGACTGTCTTGACTGCACATTACATGCACAGTACCGGAGTACCACAAGGCTCAATTTTTCAACCACTTTATTTTTCTCTTTCTATACGTTTCCACCACAGATGACTGGAACATATTATTGACTTTGTCAGTTCTGCAGACAGTACACAGTTATGTACATCAGTAGAAACAGATGGACTTTGTGCTTTTAATATATTTTGAGCTGTGTCTAGCCTTGCAAACCAGATGAACAAAAACTTCCAAGAACCAGATGAAGAGAAAAGAAAATTCTGCCTGATCAGTGTAAATCAAAATGGTGTTTTAAAAAGTCCGCTTCGGATTATCTGGATGCAGATTGATATCCATGCAGAGGGCCGATCACTCAGAGTCATACAGCAATGATTGAAGTAGACATTTTTTTCTTCTTTCTCTCCATTTTGTCAGTTTCATCAGGTAAGATGTGACACAGATGAGGACAGGGACATTATATTGATTTGTAGCGTCTCAGTATGTTCCTCAAAGCAAGTTATTCAATAACCTCATCTTCTACCATTCACTTGTCCGAGCCTGTTTCCACCTGGCAGAGGCATGCGGTCTCACTGTAAGTGCTGAACCATCTGGCAGAATAGTCTAACCCAGCAATGAGAGCATGCTGCAGCAGCATTTGTTCAGTTACAACTGAAGACTCTTGGAACAGTTTCACCACTGCTCCCGCATTGTCCAGGAGTCATTTCACACTTGCCTCCCTTTTTCACTATGTTTACCAACTGGAGTGTGTGTATCACACACAGTTGTTCCTACAACCCCATACCCAGTCAGACAGGACAGAAAAGACAGGACAGAGAGAAAGGGTGAAGCATTTATGGACAAAACCAAATATACTCGAAAGCTCTGGATGGGATTTGACCATAGAGAACATGTATACCAGGCCACAGAAAATTAAATCTCCAACTTGCTGTCTTTGGATATACCCCATTCCTCTATGCATCCTGTCAACACATGTTTTCATGGAATCTACTGTGTGTGTGTGTGCGGGGGGGGGGGGGGGGGGAGGGGCTGATTTACTCATGGGCCAGCAATATGTGTTCCCCTTTGATTCTGCTGACTACAAAAGTAGCATGTCCTAATAGTCAGAAAGAGCTTGTTGCTTAGATCCTTATTTATTTATTTATTTATTTAGTGACAAGCCAAGGCCAATTACCATTTGTTTCACACTTTGACAATTCTAGCTCTAAATTCTTTGGCATCTTACCACTGTAGAACTTGTCATCTAAGTTGTTTATTTTGGCGTACTTAGGTAAAGTAAACCTCTTATCTCTGTTTTCCATCATTTAGAAATAGTTTTCATCCCCTGCAGTTCTCAGTGGTAACTCAATGCATCCAAATAGCCAGGCCGTACTCTCTACTTTGGGTTGTTGATATTTGACATGGATTTTTACTTTGTGAATTTGGTACTTTTGTTTCTTTTTCTGTTGCTGTTATTTGTATCTTTAGAAGGCTGTCAAGCCTCTAAGATTTAATCTAGCAGTTAACGAACTAGTTAGTTTGTTAACTAACTACTGTAACTGGAATACTATTCTAAGTTACTCTAGTACTTTGGGCCAGTTGCTGAACTATTGTCAGTCGTACAGTGAGCAGATAAAGCCATCATTTGCTCATTTGGTCATCTTTCCCATTCGTTGTGAATAAGCCAAGTTCAGGGAAAAGAGCGCTTGGGCACGACCTTGTTATTAGCTTCTTGGTCTTGCTGGATCGGAGTTGTTCCTGCCCATTTCATGTGTAATACTAGCATTAGCTAAACAGCTAAATTGTATGATGTCCTTGACTAGTAAAATATAGGACAAATAAAGATGCATGTCTTTGTCACCAGAGTACTAAAATAGTCTTTCCAAAACAACTAGCAGTTATGTTAATTAAGTGCTCTAGACTGATATTTATCTATTATTTACGATTTTTTTCAATGCATATGTCTGTGGATCATATGTTTTTATTGAATGTATTTAGTAAATACTTTTAAATAGTAGATACTATTTACTTTTTGAATGTTCAGTTAACACTTAAAAGAATGATCTAGACATTTGACCTCTTTTTTTTTTATCACTTTGGAATTGAAAATGGGAATCGATAAGAACCGGAATCAATCAGCAGAATCGGAATCGATAAAATTCAAACGATACCCAACGCTAACTGGAATTTATATTCCATGTAATTATGTGTAAAGTTGATTTTTTAATAACGATTTTTGTTCTCTTTCTCACCTCCAAACTCCTCTGTAACTGCAGACGTAATGATAATATCAGGTAGCAGGTTAATCAAGTTTTTAATTGCAACCATTTTGCATATCAGACAGCTGTTAGCACCTCATAGACTGAGGTGCAGCTTTACTGTTCCCCAAAAAATATTGAGCTGTATTCACCAAAAAACTGGTGTACACCACAGACTCGTAGAGATTTTGCATGAAGTGCTTGCAAAGTTCTCTTTGTTGTTATTGTTGTTGTTGGAAAAAAAGAGGTTACTGATAAATGCCTTTTGTTGTAATGTCAGTTGAAAACAATTTACCATTTATGACAAATGTCTTCCACTGTTTCCCCTTAACAGTTCTGTTCCTTTTGCTTTCATTTGAGATAAGCAATCAAAGTCGTACTGTTTGAAAGAGATCAACAATGCTTTTAGCAATATTTGTCAAATGTACTTTTTAAAAGACTTTATTTGGTATTTTTACTTTTTTTTTAGGACATAATCTGGTTAAAATGGCATACAGGTTGCTACCTCTCCTTGTGCTCCTTGGCCAAGGGCTGGCGTTTCAATCCACACCAGGATCTACCTCAGGAAAATCCCACACTTCTATCACTAAAGATGCAATGCTTCGTGAAGCGGTGGAATCATGCAAGGCAGTAGCATTGGCAGAAGGGAAGGCCTTCACTCCACCAGTAAGGGGGTAGGGGGTACGAAGTCTGACCAGGGTATTCTGTGTGTATATATTTATTTACTCCAGCACCTTTCATGTGTGTGTGTGTGTGTGTGTGTGTGTGTGTGTGTGTGTGTGTGTGAGATAGGTGGATCTGACTGTGGAGAAGGTGTTGGATGCGTGTATGAAAGCACTAGAGGATAGGAAGGATGTGTCAGCTGTAAAGTTTCGAGAGCTATTGGATGAAATCATCACCGCAAACACTCTGGTGGACGTTGACTTCTACTCTAGTGCCCCCCATCACTTCCACAATGAGGCCTTCATCCAGGGACGTGAGCTCATCACTAAAGGCGTGGTCAGCATTAGAGCCAGCCTACGAGAAGACAAAATGGCAGCAGCAAGGCGGACCTTGGGTACCATCAGCCACAGTCTTCAGGTGAATCAGAGGAGATATTCTCTGAGTGGCCCCCCCCCTCACTATCTGTTCATCTGTCTTTCATTAATGCCGTCTTTATGCATTTCAGGATTTCTACAGTCACAGTGACTGGATTGAGTTGGGAAATACAAAACCATATGCCAGTCTACTCCGGGCAGACCTCCCTTTGGAAAATATTGCAGGTGAGTGCGTGTACATGTGTTTGTGTGCACATGTGTACATGTAAGTGTGAGTTTTCTGCCTAATGGCTCAAATCTCCGGTTTTCTCAGATGTTGGCACCCGAACATGCAGAGACTGTGAAGGGTATGATTGTAAAAACTTGATCCTTCCAAACATATTGAAGACTCACACGCTCACCTCAGGGTACAATACAGAGGATGGAACCAGCATACCACCAGGTACTGTCTCCCTCTCTCTGTCTTATTCACTACACGCACAGACACAGCAGCAAAAAACTTTTTTAAGGGGACAAGTGATGGCCTGACTTGTAGAGTTTCCTCTCCATTTCTGGGAAGACTCAGTCAATTTGGAGTGTCATTGCTTGTGAGTCACGTAATTGTTATTTCATGTGTGTGTGTGTGTGTGTGTAAGAGAGAGCGAGAGAGACAGAGAATACTTTTAGCTGTTAATGGTTTTGATGACATTTCACTGAGGTTTCCGAGCTTGCCTCCTTCTTCTTTCCTGTTTTTTTTTTTTTTGCAAGTCATTCTTTCCTTTCCGTCTGTTTACACGAGGATTCATCTGATTTTCTTACATATAATCACATAATGAAAAATAAAACATTTGTTGGTCCTGCATTCTCTCCCGTATTCAAATGAGCAACTTTGCACTGAGATATTTTTCTCACTGTAGGTAAATGTCACCACGGTGGTTTATTCGATTCTGGGATCAATAAAGATGACCCGGCAACTTCCCTGGCTCCAGGAGAACCTGACCCTCATGATCTTGCTGCAAAGCTAGCCACTGAAGCCACAGTAGACCTACTGCGAAATATTCGGAACACGGCAGGGGACCATCTATTTCTGAAGTATGTCAATAGATAGATAGATAGATAGACAATCAAATTGCACACCTGTTCGTCATTATTTGAATTCAGTTTTGACTCAACAACACACACACACACACACACACACACACACACACAACTTTGACTTGACAGCATACACACACACACACACGCAATTATGTTCAGTCATTTGTCATTACATCGTTATCATTTTTTTTAACATTTTGTGCGCAGGAAAGACAGTAGAAGGGTACACAAAATGCTGTTATATGTTAGAGAACTGGAAAATAAAATTCAGACATTTGCTCTCATATGCCAAAGATACTCCTGGGGCATTGAGGGGAGGTGTGCTTACTGTGCACAGGTCCAAACTGTTATCACTTATACCATAACTCCACAAAAAAGATCCATTGTCCATCAAGTTTCCTCTCTAAAGAAATAGAGATGAAAATGAGAGAGAAATGTGCTGCAAATCAAAATGTAACATCCCAGTGTTCCCCCAATATGTGTATGTTGTTCATTTATTATATTTGTTCCATTATTATTATTATTATTATTATTATTATTATCATTATTATTATTACTATTATGAGGGGTGATTCATAAGTTCCTGGCCCAAGGTAGAAGGATTCAGTTTTAGAAAACCTAGCACATTTATTTTTCAACATAGTCCCCTCCTACATTTACACACTTAGTCCAGTGGTCAAGAAGCATACGGATCCCTTCCTTGTAGAAGTCAGCATCTTGGACCTCAAGTAAGTGGTCCACAGCAGCGATGACATCATCATCAGTGTCAAAATGGTGACCACTGAGCTCTGTCTTCATCTTGGGGAAGTGCTAGTAGTTGCGAGGGTGCCAAATCAGGTGAATAGGACGGGTGCTGGATGGCGGCCATCGTCACCGTGGACTTGTGGGTTAGAGCGTTGTCCTGGTGGAAGAGCAGTCCTTCTTTCCTTCTTGTCAGCGTCCCATGCCAAATCTTCTTGATTTTCTCCCGTGGCTGTCTCAAGAGATCAGCGTAGTAGGCCCCTGTAATAGTGTGACCCTCATCCAGGTAGTCCACCAGCAGCGCTCTTTTTGCATCCCAGAAAACGGAGGCCATCACCTTGCCTGCAGACATCACCGACTTGGCTCTTTTGGGAGCCAGAGACTCTGGGTGTCTCCACTGTTTTGATTGTTTTTTCCTCTCTGGTTGGAAGTGGTTGGATCCAAGTCTCATCCATGGTTACGAATTGCTGGAGAAATCTCTCGGAATCAGTCTCAAAAATGGCAAGATTGTCCCTTGACATATTGTGCCAAATCCACTTCTCATCAGGCCCAAAGAGTTTCGGGACCCAGCGAGCTGATGCCTTGGTCATTTGGAGTTTGTTGTGGATAACTGCATGGACGCGTTTCTGGGAGTTACCCAGCTCTGTGACAATTTACCGCTGTGTTATTCGTCGATCTGTCAAGATCATGTCATAGATCTTGCCAATGGTCTCCTGTGTGATGGTCTCCCGTGTGAAGATGGTAACAGACCTTCCAGGACGAGAGTCATCGTCCAGGCTCTCTCTGCCACGTTTAAATTTAGCAGCCCACCTCTTCACCACGCCGTAAAAAGGCACACCCTTCCGTAGTGTTGCCACCATGTCCTCATGGACCTCATTGGGTGATAAGCCCTTGAGACTGAGGCAGCGGATGACTGCGCAAAGGCCGATGTTATCCATATTCTCAGACAGTGCTGACTTGCAATTTTCAATTATCCAAAACAGAAATACCACAAATGTTATTAACTTCAAACTGTCTGCATAATCACTCAAAGAGTTGAACTGCACATGCATGTGACAAGAGCTGTATAACACATCCTCTTCTACCTTGGGTCACAAGCTTATCAATCACCCCTTGTATTGTCATCAGTATTATTGTTGTTATTATTATTATTATTATTATTATTATTATTATTATTATTATTATCATATGTTGGATTTTGTCCCAAAATTGTAACATCAGGATGCCTTTTGCTCATGAAACAAATGCGAACACACATAAATAATGACATGAAATAATGACAGTAATTCAGGCTAAGAGTGATTACTTTGCGATGGTACAAAGTACTCCAAGCCAAATCACTGAGTTCTCCAGTAATGGGTGTGTATGATGGAATAAATCGCTCTGATGAATGCCCCTCTCCTTGTTGTTACCAGGATGCTGGGCATCAGTCGTTCCACCGCCGTGTGCTTTGTGATCGATACCACAGGAAGCATGGGTGATGATATAGCTGAGGTCCGAAGACTAACCAATGAAATTGTCGACAGAAAACAAGGAACAAATGATGAACCTTCTCTGTATATCCTTGTTCTGTTCAATGACACAGGTGTGTGCGTGCACGTGTTAGTGTGTATGTGCGCGTTTCTGCGTTTACAGGTTTTGTTGTTGTTTTTTTCAATCTTTTTAGCAAACATACTTCAAATGTTGGTGTAAAGCAATGAGTCAGTCAAAATGAATTTCTGTGTAGATGTGGGACCAGTCAAGGGTACCGCTAATGTGGATGAATTTAAGAAGATGCTGGCTGAAATTGTTGTGGATGGAGGTGGAGATGAACCTGCGAAAAGTCTCTCTGGACTACAGGTGTCAACCTGTGTTCTGTGTTGTGTGTGTGTGTGTCTACTGAGTTACTGTGATAGAGTCAGACTAAGTCATTTTTTTTTTTGAAAAGGAATTACTGCCCGTGTGTTTATGGTATTTCTCTGTCTGTCTGTGTGTGTGTGTGTGTGTCTGTGTGTGTGTGTGTCTGTGTGTGTGTTCACTCAGCTGGCCCTCACTACAGCACCTCCTTCATCTGAAATTTACCTTTTCACCGATGCCTCTGCCAAGGACAAAGAATTAGAAGGGGCGGTCCGTTTTCTAATTAGTAGTACCAAGTCAAAGGTAAAACTTATTCACATGGTGTGTTTCACCTGTCTTTAGATGATGAATTGGTGCATTAGTCAGATGAAGTAGACACTGAGAATGCATGGTGACATCTGTGTGTCTGTGTGTGTGTGGCTGTGTGTGTATTTCGCAGGTATCGTTCCTGCTAAAAAACATCTTGTCTAGAAGAAGGAAGAGGAGGAGTGTGGTGTCAAACCGTGATAACATACTGTACAAGAAACTAGCCAAACTATCTGGTGGACTGGCCAATGAGGTGTCCAAGAGCACCTTGCCTCTAGCCACTAGTGTTATAATGGATACCGTTTCTTCTTCACTGGTACTGATCTCTCTCTCTCACACACGCACACACAAATATACATACACATATCCACCAACAAAATATAACCTACTGTTTTGTTCCTCATTCTCACTCGGCTGTGTTTCCATATCCCTTTAGGTAAACCTGTTTCAGGTGTCCGTGGATCCAGGAAGGGACAAGACTTTCTCATTCCTGGTGGATCCATCAGTGCACAATGTGTCCATTTACATCATTGGATTTTCTGCGAGCTTTACACTGAAGAGCCCCACAGGTAACACACACACACACAAAAACAAAGATACGCACAATACACACATGCGTACACGCAAACAAATTCATACGCATACATGCATGCACACACGCACACATACAGCACATGTACACACAAAAAAAAGAACAAACGAAAACACACACGTATACATACGGACACACACCGGATGCTTTAAAACGACATATGTTGCTCTCCTAGGTGTGAGTCAGGAAAGCAGAGTTAAATCAGGGCCTTTGGGGAAGATATCTGCAGTGGGAAATCTCCACATCGCTCATTTGACAGAGCAAACAGGAACATGGCAAATCAGCATCAGATCCACCCGTCCATACAACATCAGAGTTATAGGTGAACAATCCATGTCCAGCCGTATATGTGTGTGTGTGTTTGTGTGTGTGTGCGTGTGTGCGTGTGTGTGTGTGTGTAGGAAGAATCCTGTGTGCACATATGACACCAATTGCTGAAATGCAGATCTAGGGAACTACCATTAGGGAAAGTGATCTGGTCTGGGTTAAAACATAACCTGTACTGAAATGCATAAAAAACAGTATTGTACAAGGCAAGGTACAACGTACTAGATCATCTTGGCTCTTGGGGGGAGATGTTCTGTGTCATGCTGTTATACATTTGCAGGCCACAGTGTGCTGGATTTCCTGTACAAATTCATCAGATATTTCGAGGGCCTTCATCCTGGATTTGTGGAGACAGAAGGACGCCCATCAGCAGGTAGCCCCGCCCACATCACTCATACAGTCAGACAGACTCACCCAACACCTTCTTTTTCCATGATTATGTTTGACTATTGTGTTCATTAATGTGTGTTTGTGTGTGTGCTTGTGTTCAGAGGGAAATTCGACTCTCATGTTGAGAGTTGTAGGTGCTGACTCCCTGTCTGGAGTAGAGCTGTCAGTCTTGGATCCAAGAGGTTCATCTACACTGAGACCCAGCATGAGGGAGCTGGGCAGGGGGATGTTCTTTGCTTTCTTTCCAACCCTTCCAGCTGGCCAATTCACACTGCAGCTGAGGGGTAAAAATGACGGACACCAGTTTCAACGACAATCACCCCAACGGCTTGAAGCTTCACAGATCTCCATACAGGTTCTGGATAAAGATCTGGAAATTTTTAGTAGTTGTTGTTCTTCTTTTTCTTTTTGTTGTGACAGAAAGACCTGAAAGGTTGCTGTGAGCTCAAGTCATTTCTTTAGTGTTTGTTCTTATAGGTGCAGAGGATTCTCATTCTTCACCCTGGAGTTCCTTTATCTGTCCCCTTCAATGTGACTGCGAGTGGGGATATGGATACAGTTACAATACAAGTTCGAGCCACACAGAACTTTGTGGCATCATTCACACCCAGGTGGGTGGAGCTTGAATTGGACTTGTCCTGCTGCAATCTAATAAACAATACCTGTAAAATCTGCACCTACTGTATATCAGCTTGTTTAAGCAAAATCAGAATACACTTGTTTACTCAACGGTTAACAGGAAAAATTGTTTTGTATATTATTTTTTTTAAATACATCTTTTCTCGTCTCTTTCCTCGCTCTCAGTTTCTCTCCATTTTTGTTTGCTTATGCACTTCTGTCTCTGCATGTTTCACTGTCTGATGCACGTGTCTTTACATGTGCAGCTCGGTCAAGTTGGCTGCCGGCGGCAGCGCTATGGGTTCACTGAAACTCTTAGCCCCTCCAAGCACTCCATCAGGTTCCGACTGCACCATAACCATAGTGGCGGAATCGCACAGAAAAAGGCAGTCCAACTACGCCATCGTCCACACGACTGTCATGAGCATGGTATGAGGGGCACTGCACAATTAAAAAAAACACAGAGAGGAAAACTTCAAAACCATGCAACTGGTCATTCTTTTGAATAGTCAGATAGCTTCGGGGGGATGGGGGGGGGGGGTCATCAAATTATTCTAGTAGTGACATTTTTCCCATTTGTGTACTTTCGGTCTAGAGTCAAATGGACCATATTTCGTCCATTAGGGTTTTATCAATATCAGATCGCTTTCACCTAAGACGTTGCTTGTTAGTGACCTGATCAGTGATCTTAGCCTTGACATGATGGGTTTGTGTGAAACTTGGTTAAAGCCAGAAGATTTTCTCCCTTTAAATGAAGCTTCACCCCCTAACTATTCCTTTTCATGTGCTGCTGGGGCAGCAAAGAAAGGTGGGGGTGTAGCTCTAATCTATAATACTAAATTTACTCCTAACACCCTTAGTTTACCTAATTTTGACTCTTTTGAGTTGCTCTCTGTGAAGCAATATGGTACTGCCTCAACTTTTCTCATAGCAGTGCTCTATCGTTAGAGAGGCAAACTCTCTCAATTCCTTTAAAACAAAACTAAAAACTTATCTATTTTCTCAAACTTATGCTTGATATAATTTTGATTTGACTTTGTTATAGACATGTAAAGCCCTTTGAGACTATAAATAGTGATATTGGGCTCTAAATAAATATTATTATTATTATTACTATTATTATTATTATTATTATTATTCAAAGCGAGCAAGTTATACTCTGATTGCCCACATTTCTGAGTCTGCTCCTCTCTTCCTCCTTCCTCTTCTCATTCTCTGTAGATCACAGACCTGAAGCCGCCTACGTGCGTTGAGTTACACAGGAGCCCAAAATGTCCCATATGGGAGATCTCTTTAGCCATGTCTGACGGCGACGGGACGGGCATCGAAAAAATCTTCCATCGTGGCGCTGACGGCAACATAACCAGCACCGTGACCGACAAGGAGACCTTAGTCACCTTCTCAACCTCTTGCTTTGAGGAGAGTGTGGAGTTTGTGGCTGTGGATCATGTTGGTAATGCAGGAACGTGTTCGTTCACAATCAGTACCCCTCCAAAGAGTACTTAGGTCCAAGTATTACTGCTTTCCCCAGAGTCCACGCTGCTGCAGCTGCTCACACAAACACACACACCATATACTCAAACACACATCACACATACACACAATCACACCCATTTACACTATATATACTCAGACACACACATGCATATACAGTATACACACACATCATTTACAGTCAAGCTTATTTGCATACTTTAAAAAAAAAAGACCCATTAAAAGGTTCATTGTGCATCTTCTTTCAATGTAAAACAATTGATGATTTTTTTTTTCTCATCATTTTTTTGACAGTTGGCCACTGCTGAACATTCAAATGGAAAAGTAAAACAGAATTGAATTTGCATTAACAGTCTGTCTTAAAGTTCTATCTGTTCAACCTAAAAGCATGCACATCAAAGAAACAAAGCATATATTTCTTTAAAAATGACACAAATAAAACATTTTATTATTTTAAACAGTGTTAATCTCTCACAGATATCCATTGTTTAATAGTAGAGTATGAATCTAGAGTCCGTGCAAAGTCCGAAGTCATTTTAGATCGAATCTTGGATCAAGTTCTCTGCAATTTCAGTGAGACTGCAGGTCCAGTAGCCAAGCTGAGTTCTCAGATCTCGGATGAAACTGAAGCGATCAGTTCATTCAAACTGCAAGTTCCATGATGCATTGCTGATATTTAACTGCAGAGATGCAGTACATTAATCCTTGAGCACGGCATAGGTATAAACCCAGGACTGCCCTGAGAAGCTTCCAGGGAGAAAACTGCCAATGAAGAAGTTTTAACATTTAAAGAGGGATCTTAATACTGGCATACAGTACACTCACTGTATTATGGTTTTTAATTCATCTGTAATTATGATGATACCTCTGTTAAAAACAGAAAAGCTCAGGTTACAAGTGTCAGTCTGTCAGACGGTAACAGTTGGGCTTTAAACATAAGCTTTCGGGAGGGAAAGCAGCCAAATACCAAATAATAACCACACCCACCTACTGAACACTTGAATAAATAATAGTACATGTAGTACATGTTATTTTTTTAACTGCAGGCATATGATTCTCTTCATGTGCGTGTAATAAGCAGAAAAAAAAAAGAAAATTTCGAGTAAATTCATAATGGAGAATCAATTGTATTCTATTTTGTTCTGTTCTATTCTGTTCTACTTAGCCTCAAATTCATTGGCCCTCAGCCTTCTCCCATCTCATTGTCAACACTGGTTTCAAAATCATTCAGTCTCCCTTACACTCGGTTCACGAGGCTTCGGCCCCAGTAGATAAGTTTCTTGAGGTCTGTGTGAAGAGGATGTTGACTGTTTCACTATATAACTGGGGTTTTATGCAACATCTGACTTCTAAACAGCTATATCACTGTATAGCTCTCTCAAACATGCACAGTTATGTCAATTCTGTTCTAGTCTGCTAAAAAAGATACATTTAAATAAAAAGGAATAAATGAAAGATTAATCAAAGGTGGTATTGTCCTGTATTGTGGACCCCTTCTTGTTTGCAATGTCATCGAAGCTCAATTTCTCTTTAATAAATGTCCCAAGATACGTGTAGATTACAATTTCGATTCTCTGAGTTCTTATAGTGATGTATATTGGGGCTGGTCACAGAGCTAAGGTGCATCTTACATCCTGGATCGAAGACTCAAATCCCAGGGCTCCAAGAGAGCACATCTGACCGTGTTTCCTTGGAGAGGTTTCATTGGCCAGAGTCCCTCTCCCTTCTACTGTTTATCAGTGGTCACTGCCTGTCAAGAGCTTACGTAGTTGTGGTTATGCACTCTTCTTTGGTCTGGCAAGTTTAGGAAGCCTGTGGTAGTAAAAAGACACAGCAGCTTGTAACTATCCCCCTGACTTTCTTATCAGTTAGAAGTTACACTATATGTTCGATGACAAATACACTGTTTCTGCTTAGGAGTTGTATAGGCAAACCATAAACCACTTACACCAGCCAGACAATTTTTTACCACCCTAACAAACTATATTTTGCAATAGTGAACAACAAAGACAAAAAACAAGCACAAAACCCAAACCACCCCACACAAACAATACCAATAATCAAGCACAAACGATATCAACAAACCAGTACAAACCATACAAACAAGCAATATATACAATCTTTACATTCCCCTCCCTAGTTCCTCTGTCCAAAAGTCCAAAGCCAGTCCGGAAAGTCCATAATGCAAAAAAAAAAAAAAAGATTAACCAAAAAGAACAAGTCCTTAGCAATGCATTGCAAAAAAAAAAATTTAGAAAAAAATAAGCTGCTGGATCTCACCGGCACATGCAGGCCGGATTTCCCAAGTTTCTCCAAGAGCTGAGGTGTAATTTCCACTCTTCGGCTTCCTCTTGATCTTGGCTTTCTGTCAGGGCTGCCGTTCATTGAGATGGTCTCATTGGGTTTAGTTTGTGGATTTGAGGTATTGTTTCTTCCTCCCAAACACACCAAACACTGTTCTTCCCTCCTCACACTGCCATGTTTTTCTCTTTGGGCCTCCTCCCTCTTCCTCCTCAGGCAAACCAGGATATACTTCTCTGGCCCTTCCTGCCCCAAAAACTCTGCCCCTTGCATTGCCAGCAAGGTTCTTAAAAGGATAGTTCCATAATAGTAAAAACAAATGCATTTCGGTCCCTGTATAAAGCATGGGTTTTAACACAAGTGGCAAAACATATGTAAACCATTTCTTTTCAGTGAGATGCTAAATACGTATTTCATTTAAAAACACATTTCATGCGACAGTTTCACAAGCTGGCGTTAAACATACTGGAGGGAGCAAATGCTAGCCTCTCTCACCTCGACTGAGGTGGCTGCCATGAAAGAGAGGAAATTCACAAGATTATGGATTAACTAGACTATCCAACTTAGTTGTGAAGTGTGGGGAAGAGTTTTTTTTTTTTTAAACCAGTAAGGATACTTTTAGTTTTTAGAACATTTAACTGTAGTATAATCTTTTGCAAAATTCTTTCACAATAGACTCATGACTAGAATAAGTGTTGTGAGGAAATTGCTACCATTGAGTCATAAACAAATTTTGAAATATGCATGTTCTCAAAAGACGCTGATCTGTCATGAAGATAAAAAGGGTCCAAGCAATACCATTTCTCATTTGTTTGTTAAATGCAACAAGCTTCTCATTTTTAAGTGATAAGGCTGGACACTATCAAATGCTGTTAAGAAAAATCCAACTTCATGTGTTTTAGTGCCATAGAGATACTTACAAAAAATTAAGAGGGGTTACCTTTGCCTTTAGGTACTGCATAAAGCCCTCATGTTAGTGGGACTCCAGTAGAACATCCCACAGGGAGCTGTCAACATCCAGTAGTGGCAGTAGGGAATCACTTGGATACTGTATCAGCCAGGGGATCTGGAGCCACTTGACTAAGAATTGAAAGATGTCAGGCTGGTATAGTGAGGAAGAATTCATAAGATCCCTGATTGACCCTCTGGATGGCCCCGCAAACCAGGGGCTGAGTTTCTGACAGGGCAAGCAGAAGCTGTGGTCCTTGGTGGAGAGCCAGGACCTGTGCCCTAAGCGGAATTCAGAGGAGCTCACTGCAGTATCATCTTGCATACATCTTTTGGCAGGAAAGAGCCGTCTGAAACTGGACATGGGCCGTCTATACACCTGTTTGGCACAACAGTTCCAGTCGTCCACCACAGGAGCCTCTGTCTGGTTTGATCTTCCCAACACCTAAATGGTGTTAGGGAAGTAGACCTGTGCAGCTCAACTATTAGTCTGCTCAACCTGCCCACTGGACTGAGAGTGGTAACTGGAAATTAGGCTCAAAGCAGTCCTTTTTCATGAAAGCCTTCCATATCTAAGTTGTGAGCTGGAGTCCACAATCTGGAGGGATGTCCCCCGGAAGGCCATAGTGTCAGAGGATGTCATAGAAAAGAGCGTCAGTGACTTTGCGTAGAGTTGCAAAAGGAAAAAAATGACATCACCTGGAAAATGTCTACAACCACAAGGATGGTGGCATTACTGTCAGACGTGGTAGGACTGGTCACAAGGTCAGCAGATGAATGGAACTAAGCTTTCTGAGGAATGGATAGTGGCATGAGTTTGCCTGCTGGAGCCTGGCATGGAGATTTGGTTGTGGCACAGACTGGAGCCCATCATAGTTGTTGGCCACAGTGCTTACTACCCGTGATGTAAAGTTCCACTGAGTAGGAGCGTTTTTGGCCAAAACGTAAACATCCTCCAGACTCAAGAAAGGCCATCCTCTTAGTGGATATAACAAAAATTGTGGCTAACCTGGAGAGTGTTGGATTCAGACAAGCATTTTGCCCCCTGCGATAACACCAGGTTTAATCTGTGTGCATAGCAGTGCATTTGGGGCAATTTCTTTAACTTTTGCCTAAAGTCTATTCAGAGAGGAAGCCATGACAACAGCCCCATCATATGTTTGAGCTACACGTTTTTCTTTGTAATTATAGTCCTGCACGTGTTCATTTAAAACATCAAAGACAGAAGGGGTATCTTGCCTTCAAAGCATCTCGCCATCAAAAAATCCAACAATTTGCTCCTGAATTTGGACTGCAGTATCTACATGCCATACTATCACAGACAGTTGTGCATGACATCATCTATTTTCCATGCAAAAAAGGGAGCAGTTTGAACTTCGTCTTTGATTTCATCAATGGCAGTGGCTGTAATGGCAGAAATTAAATCATTCTGAATGGAATGGGATGTGCCAGAAAACAGAATATAACTGAAAGTGAGTGGCTTAGACTTCATCATACTTGGTTAACATTTCACTGAACTCTCTGTACTTCCCCTTGTTATCAGATTCACTACCCTCAGCACGGCCTCTGAAAGCCAGCTCTTGACAGCCAAGCGATGAAGCAACATCAATTAGGCAGTTGGGATAGGCCCTGTTTTTTTCCACTGTTTCATTGTGCTTTGCCACCTGGATGCATAGACCATCATCAGTTGCATGTTCCTCTCTGACCCTGCCAAGTGAACTTAACTGTGCACATGAACTCAAGTGTTCCTTGCTTTTCTCCTGTCTTTTGTGTGCCCTGTCAAAGTTAGCTAACCCTTGACATGGTTCCATGAAGAGACATGGCCAACAGTACATTGTCTCAGTAAAAGCACTTCCAGTCAGCCAGTTCACTTTGTCATACCAGGAGAACTGAAATGATCAGTGTTTGCTCCCTGAATTTTGAACTAAATTAATGTTGGCCATTGATCTGCCCTGCCATTTAATTCTGAGTCTCTCCTCGTAAGGAAGACCATCAAAAGACTTCACCAAAATCAGGCTGACAATGTTAGCCACATCTGCCATTTTGTACCTGCTAGCTAGCTAGCTGGTTACATTCTTCCTATTTCCCTCCCTCACCTAAAACCTAAAACAACCTTTACTAAAGTGAAACAAAAGCACGTAGCAAACTCAAGAACTTTATATTTACAATTTTATTTACAGTATGTACAAATAGAAATGGTATAGCAAATAATGATCAGAAAAAAATGAGCAGAAGCTTAGGTCTCACGACGTCACCCGCCAACACTCCACATAGACTGAGTTTGAATTCCTCCGATGCCGGTGTATAATTTCAAAATGCTGTCAGTCATGTTCATTGCCATGACATAGCTGCCCATGTCTCCCATCCCGAAATGGGCCACTGTCTACTGGTCACAAATGTATGCAGCCAGGAATGTCAGCAATCCATCTCACATATTCTGTGGTATGTACTTCTTTTTAGGAAGACATGGAACAGGAGCAGGGTTCTCCTGACCACAGTGAATGTCCTGTTCTCTATTTAATGAGATAGGTACCACAAGATAGTTGAGCCTCTGGTAGTCTGTGTAAGGATGCATACTTCTCATCTACTAAAGCGGGAGGTGTGGACGGGCAGATCAATCCTTGCTGAAGGGCTGCCTGAATGTACCTCTCCATAGCCCTAGTCCTAATCATGAACAATGGGTATATGCAATTGTGTAGAAGACTGGAGCACTGGTTAAAAGGTTGCTTGGGCGATCCTTGGAGAGATGAGGAGGGTCTTACCTTTACTGAAAACCATGGAGGCCTTAGCTTTAGTGATGGCCCTCATAGACCTTCACAAGATTTGGGTGGAGGGACACTTACAGACTTTCGGTGGAAGCTGAAGTGCAGGGAGGTTTGAGATCAGTCTTCTGACAGGGGACCAGACAGCAGTGTCCATCTCTCTTGAAGCTATTGTGGGATTATGTTGTTGTAGCAAGAGGAGACCAAGATTCATGGTGGGAGACCAGGTGGTCAAAAATGGCGCAAAACAGGAAAGCAAACCATTCGAGGGACCTACTTTCCTCATCTCCTTCCTCCCAAACCACCACTGGCTACACTTAGATGTGTGGCAACAAATGATAACACAGGTCACAGGAACAAAGTTAACTTTGGTACATGGCTGTGAGACTATTAGAGGTATAGGCAGGTAATTGGACATGAAGTAACAGGAAATAATCAATACACAGTAAAGGAATACAAACTGGAATACAGCCTGTTTATATCTAAATGTGTCTACCTATGTATCAATCAATAGGCATTTTACAGTAGCTCAATGTGGTATTTCGGTGACATCAGTGGCTAGCTTTGAAGCAAGAAATTTGAAATGTCAGACTACATGTATTTGGGGACGTGGGTGTTGCAGAAAGTTGGGTAATAACTGATCTTTCTGTCAAGCTTTGTGGTTCCTCCTCACTTGGTGTAACCACTTTTGCTGAGTAACTCAGTTGCATTTCATCAATTGTCATACTGAGAGTAGAGCTAATCATACTATTCATGTTTAATTTTTCCAGTATTTATCTTACAGTAGACAAGTAATCAGTTGATTTATCATTAGTGTTTAATATAACCAAGCCATATTTATTATTTAATAAAACACAAATGGACTGAGCAGATATCGATCATTCATTTTTAAGACAGCTTGTGTGGAAAAGGTAATAGAACACTTTCACCTTAAGGACAAATGCACCAGTTTTCAAGGCTTGTTTAAATGAGAAATTCATAAAGGTGAAGCATAACGACCACTAATAATCATTACATTAACTTAATGAAGTTCACCTTTCCCATAATATTTAAGGCTCAGAGAAGTCTACAGGAAGCATAAATATAGAGGAGGATAAAACTGACAGAAGTGAAAAAGCAATATATCAAAATATGTATTAAAAAAAGAGACTGAGTAAAATTGCCTCACATCAAATAAATAATAAAGTAACCATACAGACAAAGTAAGAAAGAAAGGAAGGAAGAAATAAAGACAGAGGGATAGAGAGGTCAGACGGTTGAAGCACCATGAATATTGTTTTCTTTCTTTCGGGGGGGGGGGGGGGGGGGCTACTCTGTGTGCAATAACCCAGGTCTGTCACTTCCCCCTCCTCCTTGGGTATATATACAGCATTTTGGCACCCATCTCTTCACTCTCTTGAAGGTACTTGGTAGATTTCAGTAGCTCTGTCTTCAGTCCAATCAACGAAGTTACCTACTGATCACAGCGCGGAACTGGAACCTCATCTGGGACATCGGATCAAGTCTTTGTCCTCTTTTCTTGTCCTCAGATAAGGTGAGGCTCTAATTTCCACTTGCAAACACGCCGTAAGATCAGTCAGCACTGTCGATCACAGTAGAGTTCTCGGTGGGCCAACTGGCACTACATATTGCAGTGCTTAAACCCAGTCACTTTGGCTCTACCCTACACTTACCTCAAGCTGTGAGGCTATACTTTGTTAGTTGAGCTGACTGTCTTGACTGCACATTACATGCACAGTACCGGAGTACCACAAGGCTCAATTTTTCAACCACTTTATTTTTCTCTTTCTATACATGTTTCCACCACAGATGACTGGAACATATTATTGACTTTGTCAGTTCTGCAGACAGTACACAGTTATGTACATCAGTAGAAACAGATGGACTTTGTGCTTTTAATATATTTTGAGCTGTGTCTAGCCTTGCAAACCAGATGAACAAAAACTTCCAAGAACCAGATGAAGAGAAAAGAAAATTCTGCCTGATCAGTGTAAATCAAAATGGTGTTTTAAAAAGTCCGCTTCGGATTATCTGGATGCAGATTGATATCCATGCAGAGGGCCGATCACTCAGATTCATACAGCAATGATTGAAGTAGACATTTTTTTCTTCTTTCTCTCCATTTTGTCAGTTTCATCAGGTAAGATGTGACACAGATGAGGACAGGGACATTATATTGATTTGTAGCGTCTCAGTATGTTCCTCAAAGCAAGTTATTCAATAACCTCATCTTCTACCATTCACTTGTCCGAGCCTGTTTCCACCTGGCAGAGGCATGCGGTCTTACTGTAAGTGCTGAACCATCTGGCAGAATAGTCTAACCCAGCAACGAGAGCATGCTGCAGCAGCATTTGTTCAGTTACAACTGAAGACTCTTAAAACAGTTTCACCACTGCTCCCGCATTGTCCAGGAGTCATTTCACACTTGCCTCCCTTTTTCACCATGTTTACCAACTGGAGTGTGTGTATCACACACAGCTGTTCCTACAACCCCATACCCAGTCAGACAGGACAGAATTTACTCATGGGCCAGCAATATGCGTGCCCCTTTGATTCTGCTGACTACAAAAGTAGCATGTCCTAATAGTCAGAAAGAGCTTGTTGCTTAGATCCTTATTTATTTATTTATTTATTTAGTGACAAGCCAAGGCCAATTACCATTTGTTTCACACTTTGACAATTCTAGCTCTAAATTCTTTGGCATCTTACCACTGTAGAACTTGTCATCTAAGTTGTTTATTTTGGCGTTCTTAGGTAAAGTAAACCTCTTATCTCTGTTTTCCATCATTTAGAAATAGTTTTCATCCCCTGCAGTTCTCAGTGGTAAATCAATGCATCCAAATAGCCAGGCCGTACTCTCTACTTTGGGTTGTTGATATTTGACATGGATTTTTACTTTGTGAATTTGGTACTTTTGTTTCTTTTTCTGTTGCTGTTATTTGTATCTTTAGAAGGCTGTCAAGCCTCTAAGAGTTAATCTAGCAGTTAACGAACTAGTTAGTTTGTTAACTAACTACCGTAACTGGAATACTATTCTAAGTTACTCTAGTACTTTGGACCAGTTGCTGAACTATTGTCAGTCGTACAGTGAGCAGATAAAGTCATCATTTGCTCATTTGGCCATCTTTCCCATTCGTTGTGAATAAGCCAAGGTCAGGAAGAAGAGCACTTGGGCATGACCCTGTGATTAGCTTCTTGGTCTTGCTGGATCGGAGTTGTTCCTGCCCATTTCATGTGTAATACTAGCATTAGATAAACAGCTAAATTGTATGATGTCCTTGACTAGTAAAATATAGGACAAATAAAGATGCATGTCTTTGTCACCAGAGCACCAAAATAGTCTTTCCAAAACAACTAGCAGTTATGTTAATTAAGTGCCCTAGACTGATATTTATCTATTATTTACGTTTTTTTTCAATGCATATGTCTGTGGATCATATGTTTTTATTGAATGTATTTAGTAAATACTTTTAAATAGTAAATACTATTTACTTTTTGAATGTTCAGTTAACACTTAAAAGAATGAAGATATTTTTATTATCTAGACATTTGACCTCTTTTTTTTTTATCACTTTGGAATTGAAAATGGGAATTGATAAGAACCGGAATCAATCAGCAGAATCGGAATCGATATAATTCAAACGATACCCAATGCTAACTGGAATTTATATTCCATGTTATTATATGTAAAGTTGATTTTTTAATGACGATTTTTGTTCTCTTTCTCACTTCCAAACTCCTCTGTAACTGCAGATGTAATGATAATATCAGGTAGCTGGTTAATCAAGTTTTTAATTGCAACCATTTTGCATATCAGACAGCTGTTAGCACCTCATAGACTGAGGTGCAGCTTTACTGTTCCCCAAAAAATATTGAGCTGTATTCACCAAAAAACTGGTGTACACTACAGACTCGTAGAGATTTTGCATAAAGTGCTTGCAAAGTTCTCTTTGTTGTTATTGCTGTTGTTGGAAAAAAAGAGGTTACTGATAAATGCCTTTTGTTGTAATGTCAGTTGAAAACAATTTACCATTTATGACAAATGTCTTCCACCGTTTCCCCTTAACAGTTCTGTTCCTTTTGCTTTCATTTGAGATAAGCAATCAAAGTCGTACTGTTTGAAAGAGATCAACAATGCTTTTAGCAATGTTTGTCAAATGTACTTTTTAAAAGACTTTATTTGGTGTTTTTACTTTTTTTTTAGGACATAATCTGGTTAAAATGGCATACAGGTTGCTACCTCTCCTTGTGCTCCTTGGCCAAGGGCTGGCGTTCCAATCCACACCAGGATTTAGCTCAGGAAAATCCCACACTTCTATCACTGAAGATGCAGTGCTTCGTGAAGCGGTGGAGTCATGCAAGGCAGTAGCATTGGCAGAAGGGAAGGCCTTCACTCCACCAGTAAGGGGGTAGGGGGTACGAAGTCTGACCAGGGTATTCTGTGTGTATATATTTATTTACTCCAGCACCTTTCGTGTGTGTGTGTGTGTGTGTGTGTGTGTGTGTGTGTGTGTGTGAGATAGGTGGATCTGACTGTGGAGAAGGTGTTGGATGCATGTATGAAAGCACTAGAGGACAGGATGGATGTGTCAGCTGTAAAGTTTCGAGAGCTGTTGGATGAAATCATCACCGCAAACACTCAGGTAGACGATACCTTCTACTCTAGCGCCCCCCATCACTTCCACAATGAGGCCTTCATCCAGGGACGTGAGCTCATCACTAAAGGCGTGGTCAGCATTAGAGCCAGCCTACGAGAAGACAAAATGGCAGCAGCGAGGCGGACCTTGGGTACCATCAGCCACAGTCTTCAGGTGAATCAGAGGAGATATTCTTCGAGTGCCCCCTCCCCTCACTATCTGTTCATCTCTCTTTCATTAATGTCGTCTTTATGCATTTCAGGATTTCTACAGTCACAGTGACTGGATTGAGTTGGGAAATACAAAACCATATGCCAGTCTACTCCGGGCAGACCTCGCTTTGGAAAATATTGCAGGTGAGTGCGTGTACATGTGTTTGTGTGCGCATGTGTACATGTAAGTGTGAGTTTTCTGCCTAATGGCTCAAATCTCCGGTTTTCTCAGATGTTCACACCCCAACATGCAGAAACTGTAAAGAGTATGATTGTAAAAACTTGATCCTTCCAAACATACTGAAGACTCACACGCTCACCTCAGGGTACAATACAGAGGATGGAACCAGCAAACCACCAGGTACTGTCTCCCTCTCTCTGTCTTATTCACTACACGCACAGACACAGCAGCAAAAAACTTTTTTAAGGGGAGAAGTGATGGCCTGACTTGTAGAGTTTCCTCTCCATTTCTGGGAAGACTCAGTCAATTTGGAGTGTCATTGCTTGTGAGTCACGTAATTGTTATTTTGTGTGTGTGTGTGTGTGTGTGTGTGTGTGTAAGAGAGAGCGAGAGAGACAGAGAATACTTTTAGCTGTTAATGGTTTTGATGACATTTCACTGAGGTTTCTGAGCTTGCCTCCTTCTTCTTTCCTGTTTTTTTTTTTTTTTTTGCAAGTCATTCTTTCCTTTCCGTCTGTTTACACGAGGATTCATCTGATTTTCTTACATATAATCACATAATGAAAAATAAAACATTTGTTGGTCCTGCAGTCTCTCCCGTATTCAAATGAGCAGCTTTGCACTGAGATATTTCTCTCACTGTAGGTAAATGTCACCACGGTGGTGTTTTCGATTCTGGGATCAATAAAGATGACCCAGCAACTTCCCTGGCTCCAGGAGAACCTGACCCTCATGATCTTGCTGCAAAGCTAGCCACTGAAGCCACAGTTGACCTACTGCGAAATATTCGGAACACGGCAGGGGACCATCTATTTCTGAAGTATGTCAATAGATAGATAGATAGATAGACAATCAAATTGCACACCTGTTCGTCATTATTTGAATTCAGTTTTGACTCAACAACACACACACACACACACACACACACACACAACTTTGACTTGACAGCATACACACACACACACACGCAATTATGTTCAGTCATTTGTCATTACATCGTTATCATTTTTTTTAACATTTTGTGCACAGGAAAGACAGTAGAAGGGTACACAAAATGCTGTTATATGTTAGAAAACTGGAAAATAAAATTCAGACATTTGCTCTCATATGCCAAAGATACTCCTGGGGCATTGAGGGGAGGTTTGCTTACTGTGCACAGGTCCAAACTGTTATCACTTATACCATAACTCCACAAAAAGATCCATTGTCCATTGAGTTTCCTCTCTGAAGAAATAGAGATGAAAATGAGAGAGACATGTGCTGCAAATCAAAATGTAACATCCCAGTGTTCCCCCAATATGTGTATGTTGTTCATTTATTATATTTGTTCCATTATTATTATTATTATTATTATTATTATTATTACTACTATTATGAGGGGTGATTCATAAGTTCCTGGCCCAAGGTAGAAGGATTCAGTTTTAGAAAACCTAGCACATTTATTTTTCAACATAGTCCCCTCCTACATTTACACACTTAGTCCAGTGGTCAAGAAGCATACGGATCCCTTCCTTGTAGAAGTCAGCATCTTGGACCTCAAGTAAGTGGTCCACAGCAGCGATGACATCATCATCAGTGTCAAAATGGTGACCACTGAGCTCTGTCTTCATCTTGGGGAAGTGCTAGTAGTTGCGAGGGTGCCAAATCAGGTGAATAGGACGGGTGCTGGATGGCGGCCATCGTCACCGTGGACTTGTGGGTTAGAGCGTTGTCCTGGTGGAAGAGCAGTCCTTCTTTCCTTCTTGTCAGCGTCCCATGCCAAATCTTCTTGATTTTCTCCCGTGGCTGTCTCAAGAGATCAGCATAGTAGGCCCCTGTAATAGTGTGACCCTCATCCAGGTAGTCCACCAGCAGCGCTCTTTTTGCATCCCAGAAAACGGAGGCCATCACCTTGCCTGCAGACATCACCGACTTGGCTCTCTTGGGAGCCGGAGAATCTGGGTGTCTCCACTGTTTTGATTGTTTTTTCCTCTCTGGTGGGAAGTGGTTGGATCCAAGTCTCATCCATGGTTACGAATTGCTGGAGAAATCTCTCGGAATCAGTCTCAAGAATGGCAAGATTGTCCCTTGACATATTGTGCCAAATCCACTTCTCATCAGGCCCAAAGAGTTTCGGGACCCAGCGAGCTGATGCCTTGGTCATTTGGAGTTTGTTGTGGATAACTGCATGGACGCGTTTCTGGGAGTTACCCAGCTCTGTGACAATTTACCGCTGTGTTATTAGTCGATCTGTCAAGATCATGTCATAGATCTTGCCAATGGTCTCCTGTGTGATGGTCTCCCGTGTGAAGATGGTAACAGACCTTCCAGGACGGGAGTCATCGTCCAGGCTCTCTCTGCCACGTTTAAATTTAGCAGCCCACCTCTTCACCACGCCGTAAAAAGGCACACCCTTCCGTAGTGTTGCCACCATGTCCTCATGGACCTCCTTGGGTGATAAGCCCTTGAGACTGAGGCAGCGGATGACTGCGCAAAGGCCGATGTTATCCATATTCTCAGACAGTGCTGACTTGCAATTTTCAATTATCCAAAACAGAAATACCACAAATGTTATTAACTTCAAACTGTCTGCATAATCACTCAAAGAGTTGAACTGCACATGCATGTGACAAGAGCTGTATAACACATCCTCTTCTACCTTGGGTCACAAGCTTATCAATCACCCCTTGTATTGTCATCAGTATTATTGTTGTTGTTATTATTATTATTATTATTATTATTATTATTATTATCATATGTTGGATTTTGTCCCAAAATTGTAACATCAGGATGCCTTTTGCTCATGAAACAAATGCGAACACACATAAATAATGACATGAAATAATGACAGTAATTCAGGCTAAGAGTGATTACTTTGCGATGGTACAAAGTACTCCAAGCCAAATCACTGAGTTCTCCTGTAATGGGTGTGTATGATGGAATAAATCGCTCTGACGAATGCCCCTCTCCTTGTTGTTTCCAGGATGCTGGGCATCAGTCGTTCCTCCGTCGTGTGCTTCGTGATCGATACCACAGGAAGCATGGGTGATGATATAGCTGAGGTCCGAAGACTAACCAATGAAATTGTCGACAAAAAACGAGGAACAAATGATGAACCTTCTCTGTATATCCTTGTTCTGTTCAATGACCCAGGTGTGTGCGTGCATGTGTTAGTGTGTATGTGCGCGTTTCTGCGTTTACAGGTTTTGTTGTTGTTTTTTTCAATCTTTTTAGCAAACATATTTCAAATGTTGGTGTAAAGCAATGAGTCAGTCAAAATGAATTTCTGTGCAGCTGTGGGACCAGTCAAGAGTACCGGTAATGTGGATGAATTTAAGAAGATGCTGGCTGAAATTGTTGTGGATGGAGGCGGAGATGAACCTGAGAAAAGTCTCTCTGGACTACAGGTGTCAACCTGTGTTCTGTGTTGTGTGTGTGTGTGTGTGTCTATTGAGTTACTGTGATAGTGTCAGACTAAGTCATTTTTTTTTTTTGAAAAGGAATTACTGCCCATGTGTTTATAGTATTTCTCTGTGTGTGTGTGTGTGTGTGTGTGTGTGTCTGTGTGTGTGTTCACTCAGCTGGCCCTCACTACAGCACCTCCTTCATCTGAAATTTACCTTTTCACCGATGCCTCTGCCAAGGACAAAGAATTAGAAGGGGCAGTCCGTTCTCTAATCAGTAGCACCAAGTCAAAGGTAAAACTTATTCACATAGTGTGTTTCACCCGTCTTGAGATGATGAATTGGTGCATTAGTCAGATGAAGTAGACACTGAGAATGCATGGTGACGTCTATGTGTCTGTGTGTGTGTGGCTGTGTGTGTATTTCGCAGGTATCGTTCCTGCTAACAAACATCTTGTCTAGAAGAAGGAAGAGGAGCGTGGTGTCAAACGATGGTAACAGACTGTATGAGAGACTAGCCCAGCTATCTGGTGGACTGGCCATTGAGGTGTCCAAGAGCACCTTGCCTCTAGCCACTACTGTTATAATGGATGCTGTTTCTTCTTCACTGGTACTGATCTCTCTCTCTCACACACGTACACAGAAATATACATACACATATCCACCAACAAAATATAACCTACTGTTTTGTTCCTCATTCTCTCTTGGCTGTGTTTCTATATCCCTTTAGGTAAACCTGTTTCAGGTGTCCGTGGATCCAGGAAGGGACAAGACTTTCTCATTCCTGGTGGATCCATCAGTGCACAATGTGTCCGTTTATATCATTGGGTTTTCTGCGAGCTTTACACTGAAGAGCCCCACAGGTAACACACACACACACAAAAACAAAGATGCGCACAACACACACATGCATACATGCAAATTCATACGCATACATGCATGCACACGCGCACACATACAGCACATGTACACAAAAAAAAAAGAACAAAAGAAAACACACACGTATACATACGGACACACACCGGATGCTTTAAAACGACATGCGTTGTTCTCCTAGGTGTGAGTCAGGAAAGCAGAGTTAAATCAGGGCCTTTGGGAAAGATATCTGCAGTGGGAAATCTCCACATTGCTCATTTGACGGAGCAAACAGGAACGTGGCAAATCAGAGTCGGATCAACCCGTCCATACAACATCAGAGTTATAGGTGAACAATCCATGTCCAGCCGTATATGTGTGTGTGTGTTTGTGCGTGTGTGTAGGAAGAATCCTGTGTGCACATATGACACCAATTGCTGAAATGCAGATCTAGGGAACTACCATTAGGTAAAGTGATCTGGCCTGGGTTAAAACATAACCTGTACTGAAATGCATAAAAAACAGTATCGCACAAGGCAAGGTACAACGTACTAGATCATCTTGGCTCTTGGGGGGAGATGTTCTGTGTCATGCTGTTATACATTTGCAGGCCACAGTGTGCTGGATTTCCTGTACAAATTCATCAGATATTTCAAGGGTCTTCATCCTGGATTTGTGGAGACAGAGGGACGGCCCTCAGCAGGTAGCCCCGCCCACATCACTCATACAGTTAGACAGACTCACCCAACACCTTTTTCCATGATTATGTTTGACTATTGTGTTCATTAATGTGTGTGTGTGTGTGTGTGTGTGTGTTTGTGTGTGTTCAGAGGGAAATTCAACTCTCATGTTGAGAGTTGTAGGTGCTGACTCCCTGTCTGGAGTAGAGCTGTCAGTCTTGGATCCAAGAGGTTCATCTATACTGAGACCCAGCATGAGGGAGCTGGGCAGGGGGATGTTCTTTGCTTTCTTTCCAACCCTTCCAGCTGGCCAATTCACACTGCAGCTGAGGGGTAAAAATGACGGACACCAGTTTCAACGACAATCACCCCAACGGCTTGAAGCTTCACAGATCTCCATACAGGTTCTGGATAAAGATCTGGAAATTTTTAGTAGTTGTTGTTCTTCTTCTTCTTTTTGTTGTGACAGAAAGACCTGAAAGGTTGCCGTGAGCTCAAGTCATTTCTTTAGTGTTTGTTCTTATAGGTGCAGAGGATTCTCATTCTTCACCCTGGAGTTCCTTTATCTGTCCCCTTCAATGTGACTGCGAGTGGGGATATGGATACAGTTACAATACAAGTTCGAGCCACACAGAACTTTGTGGCATCATTCACACCCAGGTGGGTGGAGCTTGAATTGGACTTGTCCTGCTGCAATCTAATAAACAATACCTGTAAAATCTGCACCTACTGTATATCAGCTTGTTTAAGCAAAATCAGAATACACTTGTTTACTCAACGGTTAACAGGAAAAATTGTTTTGTATATTATTTTTTTTAAATACATCTTTTCTCGTCTCTTTCCTCGCTCTCAGTTTCTCTCCATGTTTGTTTGCTTATGCACTTCTGTCTCTGCATGTTTCACTGTCTGATGCACGTGTCTTTACATGTGCAGCTCGGTCAAGTTGGCTGCCGGCGGCAGCGCTATGGGTTCACTGAAACTCTTAGCCCCTCCAAGCACTCCATCAGGTTCCGACTGCACCATAACCATAGTGGCGGAATCGCACAGAAAAAGGCAGTCCAACTACGCCATCGTCCACACGACTGTCATGAGCATGGTATGAGGGGCACTGCACAATTAAAAAAAACACAGAGAGGAAAACTTCAAAACCATGCAACTGGTCATTCTTTTGAATAGTCAGATAGCTTCGGGGGGATAGGGGGGTTCATCAAATTATTCAAAGAGAGCAAGTTATACTCTGATTGCCCACATTTCAGAGTCTGCTCCTCTCTTCCTCCTTCCTCCTCTCATTCTCTGTAGATCACAGACCTGAAGCCGCCTACGTGCGTTGAGTTACACAGGAGCCCAAAATGTCCCATATGGGAGATCTCTTTAGCCATGTCTGACGGCGACGGGACGGGCATCGAAAAAATCTTCTATCGCGGCGCTGATGGCAACATAACCAGCACCGTGACTGACAAGGAGACCTTAGTCACCTTCTCGGCCTCTTGCTGTGAGGAGAGTGTGGAGTTTGTGGCTGTGGATCATGTTGGTAATGCAGGAACGTGTTCGTTCACAATCAGTACCCCTCCTAAGAGTACTTAGGTCCAAGTATTACTGCTTTCCCCAGAGTCCACGCTGCTACAGTCGCTCACACAAACACACATGCACAGAACACATGTGCACATGCCCACACATGAACACATGCATGCACACGCGTACATCATTTACACTTAAGCTTATTTGCATCCTTGATGAACAATAAACAAAAAAGTAAACAATATAAAGTCTCCCTTTAATCTAAATAACAACTCCGTTTCATTTGTTTTGTTTTTGTTTTTTGTCAGACCTGCTGGGCGTCATCAAACATTCTTATGGAAAAAGAACATTTTAATTACATTTTCACTTATTGTCTTTAAACATCCTCTGTTCCAGTTTAGTTTCACAAAAATTCACATTTACATATTTGTGCAGTTGCCACATTTTGACTCATCTTGCTTCATAAATCAAATAAAAATCAGTCTCAATCAGTCGATATAATTGTACTGCTTGAGGCTTCTTGCTTTTGTCCATGGTTTCAGCAACTTTTCATCTGATTGCCAATTCTATTCGTAGCCCCAAAGACGTTTTTACCATGTTCCCAGAGCTGTGTGCCATCTGAGCAATAGTAAAGGATTTCCAAATGATCATCACATGAATTATTTTCAGGATAAAAATCTAAGCAGGTTTATGTTGGGGATTTGTGTGTGTGTGTTTGTGTGTGTGTGTGTGTGTGAGAGAGAGAGAGAAAGAGAGAGAGAGAGAGGGAAAAAGAGAGAGAACAAACGCATTCAAGTACAGTAGGCCTCATCTCTGTGTCTTCATGAAGGATAATATGTGGTTACATGAGTGCACGACACAGTAACTCCTAACATCAGTCACTGAATAATTCATCTTAAAGTTGAAACACTGAATTATTGATGTTTTTAAAAAAAAAAAAAAAAAAAAAAAGGAAAGAAAGAAAAGGAACAAGTGAGGAGGTAGAGGAAACAAAGCATCTAAGGAAAAAAAATGACGCAATGCAGGAGAAAGTCACTGTTCATGAATATTTTGTTGAATCGCCAAGAAAAGTTCAGAGATAGGCAATCTCGGTTACACCACGAGCACAGCCCAGAAGACATGAGCTTCTGTTTACAACATTCTGATGTTTCTTATCACTGAAACCTCCTCAGGAGACAGAGACAGAGAGAGAGAGAGAGAGAGAGAGAGAGAGAAAAGGTAACGATGAAATGTGGAAAATTATTAAAGATGAGTTATTGCGATTGAATGCAGAAGAATAAACAGTAATTTGTGAGGTCAGTAGCTTGGTGGAGTGCAGCGGGGCAGAGAGGTGAAAGATGTAACCTCCTAGTGGCTTTTCCTTCTGTCTCCATCTCCATTGTTGTTGTTCAGTGCAGAGGACTTTATGTGTTATATTCCAGCTAACAGAGTGCTTATTCAGAACATTCAGTTATCATTTTTTAGAGGCTCTGAGGAGCTTAGCGCGTAATGTTACAAAAAACAACAACAACAACAACAAAAAAATCACACAAAAAAGCGAACGTTCCCTCTACACATTGACATAATGTTCACTGAACTCCAGAAGACGACATTATCAAAACGGAAAAATATGAACATAGCTGAAATATTGAACGTGAGTATTTTGATGTACTCTCACGTAATTTGAGCAGTGGCCGGACATACAACAGATGTCACACAAAGCATAAGTTGGGGACTAGCAGTCTCCTTTGCTAAGATTTCCAAACTATAAGTCAAAGACAACTCAAAATGTTGTATCTCCTGGGCGGGGTCCTCCAGTAATAACACATCCAGTAACATACTGTGAGGCATGATCTTCGTCCTGAAAAAAGGGCGGACAGCTTGTCACTCCAGAGGCGCTATCTGACGAACTGTTAGCTTCTATGCTAACGCGCATTTTACTTGACCTGATACACTTCAAAAAACCGCATATCTCTTATGTTTCGTCCGACACATTTCCACACGCATCTGACGTCACGCAGTTCCAAAGACAATATCTTGTATCGTCTTCTAAAAGTATATATCGAAAACTCTATTTTAAATTTTTTCGTTTCCCTCAGAACTAGGTCTTATACTTGTCAACTTTCGCTATACTGATGTCTCCAACTCCTCGCGCTCCCACACGTCCCGCCGCCCACCCAATGGGGTCACAGGAACAGCTAACGATTCTGATTCAAACCATTAGGAACCGTTAGGGAACAAAAATGTGTAACGTTCAGGAAAAAATCTTCAGGTAACTTACTAATATTGTTCTTAAAACATTACAGATACGCTGTAGGAATATTCATAAGGATGACATTAAAAAAAAAAGAATCTCAAAACACCCCGAAAACGTATCAGACTCAACATTCCGGGAACCAAAAGTCGTAACATTCTGAAATTGTTAGACGGTATGACAATAACTTATTAAACTTATAACTTATGGCCTGAAAACGATAACTGGCTTTTTTAACCAGGTGATCTTAGTTCTTTTACCCACTGGATAAGTTATGCTCACATTTTTTTTTAGATTTGGTCATTTACCAAACATTTCAGTAGTCCAAGCATTAGTATGCATGAGTGCTTGTGCGGGTGTGTGTGTGTGTGTGTGTCTGTGTGTGTGTTTCTGCCCAGGGTCTAGACACTTGGATTCATTTAGTGAATATGTGGAGTGTGGGTGGGAAGGAATGTGTGCCCAGATTAAAAGACAGAAAGCGAAAGAAAAACTGCAGGAAGAGAGGGGGTGGAGAACAAGTTCGATAGACTGAGATAGACAGAGGGATAAAGGAGGGGGGGGGGGGCGTGAGTGGGGGGAGGGCGTGAAAGGATGTCACCTGAACGAGAACATTCTGAGCAGAAGAAGAGGAGAACCAGGCAGAGTATGTAAGGGGGAAAAAGAGAACAAAGAGGAGAGGAGATGAGGAAAAGAGAGGGGGGATTGTGGAGGGGGAAATGATAGACCATGGAGAGCAGGGAGAGAGAAAGAAAAATGAGAGAAAGAGAGAGAGGGAGAGAGAGAGAGAGATTGTGTATGAAAAAATACAAACAGCCCACTCCCTACCCACTGTACTCCATTACGCAGATCTCAGATGGCTTCTGCAGGTCTTGCTTCGGGGAATGTCTATTCTAATGACAAAACATCCTACACACCTTACTCAGAGAGAGAGAGAGAGAGAAGGGAGGCAGAGAGAGAGAGAGAAGGGAGACAGAGAGAGAAGGGAGGCAGTGAGAGAGAGAGGGGGAGGGCAAAAGATAAGAGAGGAGAGAAGGGAGGGCAAGTGAAGGAGTAGACAGACAGTGAGGGACAGAGAAAAGCAGATATTATACGAAGAGAAAAGGGAGGACAATGAAAAGAGGGAGAGAGAGAGAGACAGAGAGAGAGGGAGGGAGATGCCTAAGAAGGGATGAGGGGAGGGTAAAGGAGAACGGGGGTAGAGTTGTGAGAAGGGAAAGAGAACGAGAGAACAAGATCGAGAGAGGAGGGAGAAAAAGGAAGTGAGATAAAAAAGAAAAAGGAGAGAGAGAGAGAGCTCTCTCTCTCTCCCTCTCTCTCTCTCTCTCTCTCTAGTTTTAATAATAACACAGGCTGAGGTGGCTTTTAGGTGTTAGCACTTGCCGTGTAAATTTAGAGGCCCCACCTTTTTTTTCTCTCTCTCTCTCTCTCTCTCTCTCTTTTTTTTTTTTTTTGTTTTGTGGATCTCCGAGGGACCAGAACAGTTTCCACACCTTTCTCCGCTGTTTTCTTCTCTTCCCCAATGCACTCACTCCGCTCTCTTTCCTTTCCCTCTTCCCCCTGTTTTTTTTTTTTTTTTATCAATGCTGTCCCCCTTTTTTCCTACCAGCTTCACATCCCTTTTCTACCCATCCCCCGTCCTCTATTCGTCCTCTCTCTCTCTCTCTCTCTCTCTCTCCCTCTCTCTCTCTCTCTCTGTCTCTTTCTCTCTCTCTCTGTCCTCCCCTCTTTCTGCCAAAGCCAACTGGACCATGTGACTATCAGCGTTGCGAACGCCAGAGAATTCTGCTGGAATACCAATGAGATTGCAGCTTTTCCGAAGGAGTGTGTCTTTGCAGAGTGGGAGTGCAGAAGACACGCTCTCACACACATGCAAACACGTACACACACACATACACATATACACAGATACACACACACACACATTCAAAATGTGTGACTTCCACTATCCTGTCTCTGAAGATGGATGGGTGAGTGGTTACACACTGACCAAAATGATGTTGTGCTTGTGAGGCTGAGCAGAAATTAAAATGTGTGTGTTCATAAAATGACCTCATTTTTCTAGCCTATATACAAGGTTGATTGTTCAGTATTGATTAGAAAGATTGGATATCAGGGCAGTATTGATACGTCGACACATATGGTACAAATGAACACAAACATATGGTTAAGTCATAACTCCATCTGCGATGTACTGACCCCTATAGATTAGATGCTGCATTTTACATCATACTGATGCTCAGAGGTGACAAGCTGAAGCCAGACCATCTGACCTTACGCTTCTGACCAATAGGCATGCAAAGGATGGTTCACTCAGTGTTGACCTTTGACTTAGGCAAAAACCCCAGGCAACATGCAGTGACCTCCTCACCCCAATCGCTCATAGCTGATACTCCAGCAGGAGATACCAAGGGTTGTGTGTGTGTGTGTGTGTAAAGAATACAAATGTATCATTTATACAATATGGAATTTTTTTCTTTGGTGTCACTGTGAAGTTAAAGACGATTAACAGAAATATCAACAAAGAGGATCAGCACGTACCGTCCCTTGTAAACGTTTCAATAGCAGCACAGTTCACACCAGTCAAACTACGCTCTGTCTATGCAGAATTACGCCCCGTCTGACTAGTCTTTCAACACAGAGCTCCTCACTCTGTCACAGACTGGCCTCTGTCTTTCATATACTCATACACATACCCTACACTTTTTGTACTACGAAAAGAAAAAAAAAACGTAGTCGGCACCTATTGCACACCTGTCTGGCCAAGAAGGGGTCTCCTCTCTCTGTGGTCCTTCTCAAGATTTCTCCCATTTTCCTATTTCCCTTTTGGGTTTTTTTTGGGGGGAGTTTTTTCTTGCCCGCCGTGAGGATTAAGTCAGGGGGTGCCGTCCTGTTTTGATTTTGACTGTTGTGGCCTGTAAAGCCCTTTGAGACTGTAAACAGTGATACTGGGCTCTAAATAAACTTGAAACTTGAAACTTGCATTATTTTTCACACTCCTATAGATGCTTGTATTAGCTAAGTGTGTATACACTGTGGGTTCATCTTTAAGGACGACATGTTTACGGGCGTTCAGGACGGGTTAATGTAGATGTTGGGAAAACACAGGTAGAGTTTAAAACTTATTCGACGGTTGAGTTACTGTGCTACAGTGCTGTTAAGGTATGAATAGAGAATTATTTGGGAACTTGGTGTGAAACAGGACTTCAAATCGGTTTTCTAGACTTTTCTCCAGACGTGTCTGTGGACAGCACTGGGTGTCTCTGTTTTGTTTTTTGTTTTGGTTTTTTTTCGGTTTTTTAATATACACACAGTATTTGCTGCATTGTCAATCAAATGGATTTGACCAGTGTGGTCTTGGAATTGCAACAGAGAAAGAGAGAGACAGAGAGAGAGAGAGAGAGAGAGAGAGAAATGAGGTAAAAAGAAAAGAAAGAGGGCATCGTGATAGGAACTGTGGGCAGCACCGAGCAGCAGCTGGGCATGAATACGGAGGAGGGGGAGCGCTGTCCGCATCGGGGAGCGGATGGAGAGCAGGGCTCAGCTGGAGTGAGAATCCGACGAAACATCTGCTGATTATCTGACACGGAGGAGGATTGGGGTTAGGATCTGAGGGAATGGCAAGCCTTGGGGAAGAGGAGCGGAAAAAGCAGGAGCAGGGTTGGAGAAATGTGTGCGAGGAGAAAGCTGTCGATTCAGGTATAAGTCTGCTGAAATAAGGTTTGCCTGATTGTTTGTTTGTTGGTTGGAATAGTCTGGTGACAGTCTATCGAAACGCTTGCATAAGGCTATTCCCTGCCTATGTGTAAGGTGCATGTATGAGATGTGCGCTTTGTGAGGACTTTCTCAGGTCGCCTGCATCACGGACATGCAGAGAAATGGTTGTATCTTTAAAAGCAGCCCAGCCTCATCATGAACACACACACACACACACACACGAATGTATATACCTCTCACTTGCTCACTCTTGCTTTCTCATTCTCTCTCTCTCTCTCTCTCTCTCTCTTTCTCCATTGCCTCTGACTGAGAAAAGCAAGGACAAGCTCATTTCCATACAAATAGTGTTCAGGCCTGCAGCCCAGAGACCTGCTGGAATTACAAATATTTCAGCTCTTCCCTTAGAGCTTGCCCTACTGCACCCTCATCCTATTCATTAATCCCTCCCTCTCTCTCTCTCTCTCTCTCTCTCTCTCTCTCTCTCTCTCTCGCCCCTCCTGTTTTCCTCTTTCTCTGCCCCTCTCTCTCTCTCTCTCTCCTGAGCTGGATCAAATAATGAAAAGAAGATGTTCCACTATGCAATCAACAGTGAGAGTAAGAATAATAGTAATATCCCTGTTGTTGTCGATGATGATGATGATGATGATGATGATGACGTCGACGTGTCTCATGGGCGGTCACTAAGATCTGTATATCAGTGATGAAGTTCGAGGATCACACAGTGCCGCCACATCTCTGTGCTATTTTCAAAAAGACACTGAATGTCTCTAAACCTGGTGAGCCAGCAGATTTAAAGATATCTGATTGGCTGACACAGGAAAGGAGCTCGAAGACACAGACACGGCCCTACCTGGCGGCCATGTCGGTTGGCCCGGACAAACAGAGGAAATCGATTCATCTTGATGCTCAGGCCGTGCTGAGTGAGTGCTGTTCCGTTACACGCCAAGGACAGCCGGAAGTTTATTGTTTGTGCAGACCGCTGTAACGGAGCTTTAGCATACACGCTATCTGTCATATCCCTGTCATGACTCCTCCCTCCTTACAGGCTCTCCTGCCCTGGTGACAGAGCCTCTAATCTTCTCCATTTATCCGAAACAGGACCCGATTTGTTGTTGTTGTTGTTGTTGTTGTTGTTGTTGTTTTTTCCCCCCTCTATAATTATTGAAGAGTTTGGTATGACTTAGAGAGAGAGAGGGAAAAAGAGCAGTTTCAAACAGTGTGATGTTACAAACAGTACAAACTCAACCAGTCCCACCACATTACTTTACTGCCCATACCTTCAGTCTCTCTCTCTCTCTCTCTCTCTCTCTCTCTCTCTCTTTCACACACACACACACTGTGACCCTTTGTTTCTTGCCCAACCCTCTCTGCACATTGCCAAGAGACATGCCCAGATTTGAGGGAGAGAGTGGGATGAGGGTGAGGATGAGGATGGGGGGGGGTGGGGGTGGGGGTGTGAGGATAGGGGATCTGCATGCTCTGGCCTGAATGAGGAAGCTTTATTTTTCCAGCAGGAGAGAGAACAATAAAAATTAAATGAGCAGATAAATTATTCAGTCTCTGTTTCCAGCAAGAAAACGCCTTTTCCAGTGATAGCGCAAAAATCAATGCCCCCTCTCTCTCATGTCCTCTCTCTCTCTCTCTTCTTGCCAACATACACACTTGTGCACACACAGGTAAAAGGGAAAAGGAGAGGTGTAAGGATAACGTGCGTGTGTGTGCGCGTGTGAACACAGACGTCACGCCAGTAAAAGTACAGTAAGACCTCTTTGGAAAGACAGACTTTTCCTGTAGCTCTTACTTGTGGCAGGCAGCAGTGGACCACAATACCAACCAGGACGATATGGTTTTGGCTAAGAGGACTTTCCAAGCAACCATATACACCCTGTCTGTGAATAGAGAGAGAGAGAGAGAGAGAGAGAGAGAGAATGCAAGAGTAGACACGTGTAGCTGGATAGATTCATTTTTTGCCTGCTCTTCTCTCCTGTAGAAGACCTTGGTCGTTGTTACTGACTCCGTGGTGTTGTACGAAAGTAAAACACAGTATTATACTGTCAGACAAAACTAGTTGTTTTGCGGGCATGTCTCACAACCAAAAAAGTTTTTGAAAATTTGTGAATAAAGTCTGTGCACCAGACCTTTTAGCGATTGTTTTCTATCTAGTCCTGTTTGTGTCTGGGGGCGGGTGGGTGTGCGGTGCATGTCTATCTGAGGCACAGAGGCAGCTGTACGGTTATCAGACAATCGCTGAATCAGAAATATAAACACGAAAATGTTTCTGTTGTAAATTATTACCCAAGAGAAGGTAATATGAGGTTACTGTCGTTCCCGCTCCCCTCAAACCCCTGGAACAACCCAACAGTCATCTCTGCTTTTTTTTTCTTTTCCTTTCTTTTCTTTTCTTTTTTACACCTATTTTAGGGGAGATGATGGGCGAAACAGACCAGAGGCATGAAGAGGGAATAAAACAGAAATGGAGTGGGAGAGAGAAAGATGGAGAGAGAAAAGAAAAAGAAAGAGACAGAGCCCCAGTCACTCTCCTGGCACCAACTCGTGATGGGCCATCACTCTATCCATACAATGAGGTAGAGAGAGAGAGAGAGAAAAAAAAAGAGTGAGAGAGAAAGTAGGAGAGAGAGGCAGCCCACATATCTAAGCGTCCATCATTCTCTCGTTCTCTCTCTCTCTCTTTCTCTCTCTCTCTCTCTGTGTGCGTCTCCCACTCAGCTGCCCACTCTGTGGGTCAAAGGTCAGGGCTAGTTAGTTTATGAAAGACTCTCCTCACACTGTTCCTTTGTCACTACCCAGCTATGACATAAAAAAAAAAAAAAAAAAAAGAAAAAAAAAAAAAAAAAACTTCGAAAAACAGTATTGTGCAAACTCGAACATAACTTGACTGTGTATTATTTACTTTTTTTTTTTTTTTAAAGTAGTGAGCAATTGCTTTACAGTATGGTAACTATGGTAACTATAACACGATCACAGTAAACAAAATGCAGGGTGACATAACAAGCTGAGTTAAACGTAATAATGTCTCTTCACGACAAGCCGTCATCGGACAGACGTGAGTTTAAGATAAAAAAGAAGAGAGAAGAAATCTCCAGAAATCACGATGACTCGTTCAAACGTCTATTGCTACACTCACGGTACTTGTAATTGTAACTGCAATTGTAATTTCTGCACTGTACTTGTGATTTGACGATTTCAATCGCAGTCAGCAAATTATAATTTGTAATCGATATTAACGCTGCTGAGGATTTGGGGGGCGGGACTTGAACAACACATCATTTTTCCATGAGGAAACGATTTGGCCAGTGCTTCCGTTTCATACTTTTGCAAGAGCTTCTGTGGAAAACCTCTTCTGTGGAAAGAATCTAACATTCTTTCTTCTCAGTCCCTCCCAGACAAGCCTAGTCATAATTCCATCCAGTAATGCATACCACCACAAACCAATACACATCAACAACAACAACAAAAAAAACATTTTACAAATGAATCCTGACATGAGGAAATAGAGAAGAAGGAACCCTATTGCACTTCCAGCTAACAGGGAACTCAGAGGAAAAACATCCGAGGCAGGTCTCTGCCGGTCTCGGAGAAACAGCGACCTTTCTCAAGGTCAAGATTTATTATTTGTTTTTCATTTGGCACGCGGAGAACCTACAGAAACGTAACACGGTCGTGGAAGGGGGGAGAAAGCGAGCGAACGGGAACGGACTGAATAAGGATTGAAAGAAAAAAAAAAATTCCTCTTGCTCTTCTTTATTTGTAGAGATTCGTGTCGATGCGTGAATGGAAACCGACCACGCGGACGTAAGAGAGAGAGAAAGTCTCGCCGCCGTTTCCAAACCCTAATCAAACGCTCCCTGATTGTAACATTGCCGCCCTGTCAGCAGGAGCTTGTCCGTACACCGCGTGTGGAGCAGGGGATGGCGGTGGGGAGATGGTCAGGAAGAGTGCGGTGCGATAATGAATCCAGTATGTCTGCTTCATGAGTCAGAGGTAGGCACGTTCCATAACACTCTCTCACCAACATCTGCCCCTCCTCCCCCTGCGATGACCTCACCTCAGGCATGGGTGTTTATAACCCCCCATCACCATCACCACTACCACCACCCCCTCATCGCGCCAGAACCCCCCCCCCCCATCCCTACCCCCATAACATGCCTGGTCATGATCTCTCTTCCAGTAATATACCACCCTACACACACACACACACACACACGCACGCACTCACTCACACAGAACCGTAGCCAAGAAAACACAATTCGACATCCTGAAGGGAAAAAAAAATATACAGTATATTTGCTGAACGTTGGTTTTTCTCCCCATCTCTGTCAAAAGAGACAGAAAAAAAACAACAACACAAAAAGCCAGAAATTTGGAACTGAATGTTTTTGATGTTCCCATCGTTTTAACCATCAGTTCACAATGCAAGGATGACACATTTCACGGATTTGCGTTCACCTACGATGCCAACACATTGACAACATGTATGTATGTATGTGTGTGTGTGTGTGTGTGTGTGTGTGTGTGTGTGCTTGCTGACGTCTCACATACATTCCTTATCGTCATGGTGTGAATAACTTTCCTGTTATTTGTTAACAGTACCTGTGAAAGGACAGTTACATTTCTGGTATTTGGGAACTGCAATTTGCCATGCCATGTTACCGCGAACTATGATGTAAAAATGTGAGCCTATTGTGATGGGGGTGAGGGGCGGAGCCAACCGTTTCACCAGGAACTGGTAAGCCACAGTGGTAGCTGGTTGGGTGAGACATCAGTTCAACCCTCGCAAACTCTGCCAAAAACCAACAGTGAACTTTATGCTGCCAGTTGAAAAAGGAGCTTCCAGGCCTGTGATATTATTTTGTTTGCGTACTTCTGTTGTTTCTGCATCCCCAGTTGAGGTTTCTTTTGTTAGTTTAGGTGTTGAGTCAAAGCCAAATAATCACTACTTTTTGACCTGCTGGCTGTCTCCGGTGTCTCTTTGGCTGTTCCCACTTATTCACACCTGACTGGAGACAGGCACATTCCCACAGGCCTTACGGTACACAAAAGCTTTTACTGAGTATATGACTTCTGTGGTGGCTTTGTTCACATATAATTACGTGAAGACGCTTACCAAGAATTCTTACACAAGAAAGAACAGGAAACCAGAGACATAGAGAGGGGGAGAGAGAGAGAGAGAGAGAGAGAGAGAGAGTGAATTTAGATAAAGTTTGCGTTGTATCAGAAAAGAATCCAATAAAGCGTAAGCCACAAAAACAAAACACATATGAGACAGAAATTGGATTTAAAAAAAATCTTCATATAGCTGAACAAAAAGCATTATAATAAAGCATTATCAGACTGCAAAATCCCTCCAGTTCTTCTTTGGCTTTGCAGAAATGATACGGAAGTTCCTGTTTTGATTTAATCACACTCTTAAGAAGTTTAACTGGTCCCAGTTCAGGTCTCTGCATCAAATTATTCCTTTTCCTTCAACTGCCACAGACAACAAGCCTGGCCTGCTGGCCTGCACAAGCCAGTCAAAAAACTGTGTATGTGTGTGTGTGTGTGAGAGAGAGAGGGAGAGAGAGAAAGGGAAAAATGGGAATTGGGTTTGTAGAACAATTAAATAAGGAGCTTGTAAGACTGACAAACTATGGTATTAAAAGGTTTTGTTGAATCTGGCTGACTCAGGGTTTTCTCTCTCCCTCTCTCTCTCTCTCTCTCTCTCTGTTGTGTGTTGGCTGTGTGTGTGTGTGTAAAAAGCAGCTCTACTCTTGACAGAGGTGAGCTGAATAGGAGCAGTAGACAGAGTTGCGGTGGTGTTTCGGTCTGTGTTGAGACACCTGTCAGCACTGAGAAGTGTATTACAGGGTGGTGCTCAGTGTGGCGTATCTGGCACTTTGCTCATTCTGTCCACGGATCCCTGCCATAAACAACCATTTTCACCTCCGCCAGGAGAAACACAGGCTGCTTCACAGTCTGTACACGCAAACACATACATTCACACAAGAAAAGACACTCATCCTCACATATAAACACACGCGCACACACACAACACGCGCACACACACACACACACACACACGCACATGCACACACAAGTTTGTACTCATATCCTAGTGGGGACTTACCATTGACTCCCATCATTCTGAAACTAAAGAATACTAATCTATCCCTAACCCTACCCTTAACCTTAACCTTAACCAAAGAAATGTTTTGACGCTTTTTGTTTTATCAGTAACAACAATATAGTTTAGAAAAATGTTCTCCTAATAGGGACCAGCATTTTGGTCCACACAAGGCACTTTTTTCAGATTATGCTATCTTACTGGGGACTTACCAGTGCCCAGAGAGATAGCAATTCATGGTGCGCACACACACACACACACACAAACACACATAGAGTTTATCGCACAGTGTTGGCTGGCTGCGAGTGTGTACAGACTTAATGATAACGATGTTGTTGTTGTTGTTGTTGTTGTTGTGCTCCGTTGAATATTTGCTTAAGTAACAACAGCTATAGAGTCCGTAACGATCTGTTTAAATAATGTTTTTACAACTGAGAACAACTTAAGACAACTCAGCATAACTGTGCCATTATGTCACTGTGTTATTATGTTATTATGCATATGGCTTTGAAAACAGATTGATACAGTTTGGTCTGTGGGCCTGCGTCATGAGAAATTTGATCACTTCGAAGTTTGAATAAAGTGACATTCACTGACTTGGCAAAACAAAGCAAGGGAACAAAGGATTTGTCACTACATGTCAGTCAAGTGCACTGGAGCTTGAGACAATGAATCAGCTTCTACCCGAGGGGTGGGGCTAATGACTAGTTGAAACGGTTTTGTGGGAGGAGCCTCAGAAAAATAACAGTGGGCTATTGAATCAGGTGTTCTTAGTCATTTTACCCACTGGACCAGTCAAACTCACCTTTCATTATCATCAGGTCAACAGCCTGACATATCACAAGAAGGGTTAGATATTGACTGTATGTGTGAGTGTGTGTGTGTGTGTGTGTGTGTGTGTGTGTGTGTGTGTGTGTGTGTGTGTGTGCACGCTTGGGTTTTATGGTTCTATGTTTATGTATATGTGACTTTGTATGTGAGAGAGAGTCTGGGTGTGCACATAAGTGAGAGAATGTCTGTAAGTGTGTGTATGTGTGTGTGTGTGTGTGTGTGTGGTAACACTGATGTGTGTATGTGTTTTGGGGTGTTAGGGTACTGGAGGTATGTGTGTGTGTGTGTGTGTGTGTGTGTGTGTCTTCATGTACATATTTGTTTTAACAGTGACTCATTCCTATGGTGTGTCACTGTAAGTGTGTCCGTTTGCTGTTGTGTCTAACTGACAGAGAGAGAGAGAGAGAGAGAGAGAGGGCTGTGAGATCCTGGCACAGAGGCCTATAATCAAACCCACACCCGAAACCCACACACACGCCTACACACACACACGCCTACACACACACGCCCCCGTTCTCACACATCCTGTCCCTCAGGCAAGACTTGACCGACCACAAACACTTCGTCCCTCTCACGCATTTCGGCATGTGTGCAGACCAAGTGGTGCTTAGAAAACACCCGGGACTCTGCACAGATCGTAAGCTAATGAATCTAACACCTTGGCTTACAGCGGCTCCCCCCCCCGCGTTTCTGATTTGTGTCTACTTTAGTCAACCGTCAACTCTCCACTTCCTGACACGTGACCAAAAAAATTTCGAGAGAGGTGAGAGAGTGTGCCTTTTAATCACTTCCCACGTCTCCGAACTCACTCTGGTCAGGCAAGTCCGCAGGGCCAAGTCGCTCCCCACAAGTGAGTCACTCGTGCTTTAGGGGCACGCGCACACACACACACACACACACACACTCACACACACACACACACACACACACACACAGACAGAGACATTTAGTGGTCAACATGTGCATAATTGTTCTGCACCTTTCACACTTTCACAGTTTCAGGGGCTCCTCTCCTTTCCTGCCCACGTTTTACCAAACGTTCGGTGAAACTGCTCGTTACGAGGTGGTTATTTTGGCTTGCTGACTTGCTCTCTCTCTCTCACTCTCTCTCTCTCTCTCTCTCTCTCTCAGGGTTGCTGACAGGACCGGGGGAGTACGGTCCAACCAAAAGGTCACGTGTGGGAACGACCCGGTAAAGTTAATTAGGCAAACCTAAAAATATTCTGCCTGTTCATCATTATCTACAGATATGAGTTGGTGTCCACAGATCTGTGATTTACAAGCAACACACACACACACACACAAAATTATCGCTTTTTATATCACATCTTTCCAATTGTCTATGTGGAAAAAAATCAGTTTGGTCTTATGCTGAGGAGGGAGTTATTGGCTGTCATCAGGTTCCTAAAGGTGTCTATGAACCATTATACACATTTACAAATAGTTTTCGGAAGGGAAAACCACATTTGAGAAAGACTAATTACCGTAATATAAGAATAGGTTTCTAAATGAATGCAGTTTGGAACGTCAAATTTTTAACTATGGCATCAGATTCGTGTTCATATTTCTGTTTGTTTGTTTTTTTTTCTTGCTTAGTTTAGTGTTTTGTTTCCTTTCTACCACTACTCCACCTCTGAGCTGATGAAACAATGAAAAAAAAAAACACCCAACTCCCTTTTTCATAAGATCTTTTTCGGACTCTCTCTCTTTTTTCCCTCTCATCTTCGGCGAAGTCTTCGTTGTTACACTATGTCTGTCTGCTTCTGATTCCATCTGAACTCAGAGTTCCAACATTGTCCTCTTCACAAGCCATAGCTTGTATCAAAAGATCCATCAAATTCTTACCAAAGCGTTTCGCCCTCATGGTTACAGTGCACCCATGAGCTTCTAGGGTTTTTTGTGACGTTTTATCGGACAGGGTTGTTCACACGGAAGATGTTTTTGTTTTAGGGTTTTTTTTCCCGTCTCTAGATCAACATGGTTTGGATTTAGTCTAGCTGTCCTCTTCTGTGACAGTCACAGGTCCTCCAGTTGTGACCTTGGCCTCCAAGAAGTTAGTGTGTGTGTGTGTGTGCATGTGTGTGTGTGTGTGTGTGTTTGGAG
>NC_044503.1:3853707-3873707 GCF_902362185.1 Chanos chanos | reverse complement strand
GTCTCCCCTCTTGCTGTGCATTCCTGTGTGAGTGGGCGGTGAGTTGAATGGGTTTGTGGGAACCATAGGGACAGTAGGGGGGCCACATTTTGGGTGAGGGGGAGGGAAGGTCTACCGTCTACCCCCCCCCCCCCCCCCCCCCCATTTCCTCCAGAGGAAAAAGTAGTGTTAGTAGATCTGGGGTGGTGTAAAGGTCTTGGCATACCACAGGGAAGAGAGGCTCTTTTCTCCACCCCAGCCAGACAGACTGAAAATATAAACGCGCAGTACTGCAGTCACGTAATCTATGGGAGCCCCCTGCTGGTCTGTCACTGCTACTACAACTCTATTACAACTGTATTGTTTTGATTTGGGGCACTGTTCCCCAGCATGCCACTGCTGCAAAAAAAATATATTGTGCACAGAAATGTACATATGTGTATTTTAGTGCATATGTTTTTCACATGAGCAAAGAAATGGTATGTGTTGTACTATTACCCATGCATTGCCAATTATATTTTGGGTTAATAATCACATGCTGTATGGATACTGATGATCAGGGCCTCTTGGAGGCTTCAAGTTCTGCTGGTCTATTGGGAGCTGATTTTGACCCGGGCAACGGGTGTATACGCTCTTCAGTCAATCGCAGACCACAGTGTTAAATGAAAACCAGCAGGATTATGGCCCATCAGGACTAGATTTGGGGGGACTTTGATGTAAGCTGTTCTTAGTGAGTTATCGAGTAGGCCGCATATACTGCAGCTTGTGAAATGACAGTGAGCTTGGAGTGTTTTGGCCTAGTTTAGTATGCTGCTAGGAAAAAAAATGTTTATATGCGTTTCTTTTGATTTAAAACTGCTGTTTGTAACAGAGCTTTGTTCGCTGTGCACACGTTCATTTGACAATTTGAGGATCCAGGTCAATATTACAGATAGCCTGTGTAATGCATGTGTGTGTGTGTGTGTGTGTGTGTGTGCGTGTGCATGTGTGCGCCTGCGTGGGTGGGTGGTGTGTGTGTGTGGGGGAACAGGAAGAGGTGGGCGAGAAGAGAATTGTGTTTCCTGTTTTAGTACCCTCACTACCTGTCCTCAGGCTACTGATTCAGCTCAGACCAACAAGATGTACACCCACACAAACACACACACATATACACACAAACAAACAAGTCTGCAATACACAGAAAAATATAGATGCGTGCATGTAGGTGCAGACAGATACGCAGACACACACGCACACACGTTTTTTCAGTACACAGAAAAATCTGCATGCATGCGTTCACACATACACGGATACAAGCAAACACACATAGACACATATTCACACATACACATATTTTTGCGCAAACAAAAACATGCACACAGACAAATACACACACATACAAACACAAAAGCAAATGCTCCGTCACACACACACACTCACACACACACACACACACTCACACATACACACGCATTACAGGTAACGAATGAAAAAAAAAAGAAAAAGAAAAAAAAAAAAACATGGATCGGGTCTCTATTCTCCCTCGGTCTGTGGTCACTTTTTCTTCCTGTCTTCAAATTAAAAAAAAAAAAAAGAAGAAGTCTTTTCACACCTAACAGCCCCGCCTACAGACACACGAGTTAACGGGCGAACACACGCAAACGGCGCACAATCCTTTTCACTCCTCCTCGTGTGAATCACTCTGTGTCCCACACACTAATTATACCTCCTGGTGAAAAGGAGTCAAATAGAACCAGGATATGTGCCATACAAAAACCTGAACACGTTTGTAGACCAATTATATCACAAGGAAGATGAATACTCATGCATAATGAATGCAACGGTGGCTATATTTACGTGTGTGTGTGTGTGTGTGTGTGTGTGTGTGTGTGTGTGTGTTTGTGTGTGTGTGTGTATGCATTAGCACAGACGTCAATAGCCAAACATAATCTCATGCATGTATCTGTGCTATTCTGGGCCAGTCCTTTCTCACAGGGCCTTACAGCATGAGGAAGAGAATGTGAGTTCAGGGAAGGGAAAGGCTGACGAGGTTTTTTTGTTTTTTTTTCCTCAGTCCTCTAACTTCCATAAACAAATAGGTCAACTCGACAAAGAAATAACAGAGTGAACAGGTTGGATAAATAAAATTAACTGTCAAAAAGAATATACAGATAAATATACTGACACAGGAAGGAGTGAATAAAGGTTTCGTGTTGACACATACAGTTGATTTTCCTGGGTTGCAGAGAGAAAGAAAGGGGCGGGGGGGGGGTGGGGGGGGGGGGGAGAGAAAGAGGAAGAAGAAGAAAAAGAAGAATGGAAGAAAAGAGAAGTGGAGGATGCGGAGCCGAGAAGCAAAACACTGGAGTGATAGGGTGATAGGGTGATAGAGTGATAGAGAGACAGACATCACCACAGAGAATGAGACAAAGCACAGAGGGTAGTGACTCTCTATGTGGGGAAACAGAAACTAGCACAGAGTTAATGAAGGCAAAGCTGCACATTTTGTTTTGGTTTTTTTTTAACTTTGGAAAATCGAAGTAGAGAATCAGCCTGAAGCGTAGGTCGCTTTCCAGTGGAAACTAACGACATTCTCCCACATTTCCAAACTCTTTAAAAAAAAAAAAAAAAAAAGAAACGACATTTCATCAACACCCTGTCAATTAACATCAAAGCAAACCATCACCAGTTTTCAGGGGCATGAGCAGACTGAGAGAAACAACAACAAAAAAAAAAGACACAGAAAATCAACATTCTCAATCTCAATAAAACACTTCTTTAATGGACTGATAGAAAACAAAGAAAACAATTAGTCTGAGAGCTTGTTAAAAAAAAAAAAAAAGCAAAAAATGAATACAGACATCTGGCATTGTCAAATAAAATTATTTATTTATTTATTTATTTATTGGTAAATGTCATCTAAGCCAACTGGAGACGATGTGAAAAGCACCTACATTCATTCCAGACAAAGTCAGCTCTGGGGATGTTCTAGCGATTTCCACACCTCTGATTTAACACTGCATGACTCCATATGTCCCTCCGTAAGAGACTGTGCAAGTGCAATGTATTACTTTATCTAATTAACACTTCAAAACTAAGAAGGAGCTTCAAATCTCTTTAAAGTACGTGTTCACACGGCCAGACGGTTTTTTTTGGGGGGGAGCGGGGTGGCGTCAGTGTTTCATGTTAAAATAAAAATGTAAAAAAAAATATAAATTGTCATTAATTAACATTTTGAATTGTTAGTATAAGATTCATCCTTGAATGGCTGGCGTAAAAGTAAAAAGGCCGTAGGCTAATTAAAGTATAAACTACCCAAAAGAAAAAAAAGTCAGTTTGACAACGCAGGTTACTGGAAACGCTTCCCAGAAGAGGCGGGTTCCTCTGAGGAGAATGAGGGACTTTGATTATCTCACAAGCAAACACACGTTGCTGGGCAGACAGGTTGCCGTGGCAACGGCCGGTTGTGTCAGAGCGCACAGGGAGCTCACCTTGTGTATGAATGGGAGAGAGAGCTACGCGGGACTAGTGCCATTAAACCTCGACAACAGAGGGTGGAGTGGATATGCGTCAGTCATTAATTAAAGCAGCCGTCACACGCCTACGGTTAACTGCGAATGTTTATGTGTAGCCGTGCCAGGATACGGGAGTAGACGTTACCTGTGTCGCTGTTTACACTCAAGGGACGCCACGGCAACTTAGATCAACAAGCAGCCTGTTTCATGAAAAAATGTGTCACTGGTCTGGTTTGTTGCTCAATGTCCGTTCATAATTATATCTGTCGGTTTTGTTTCATTTTGTTGTTTTTTTGTTGTTTTGTTTTTCTTAATGTGTGATTATGTACCTACCTTGCGAATCCTTCGCCGATGCGGCCGGAAGGATTTTTAGATGTGGGCCTGCATAGTGTGTAAGCGACTCAGACACTATTAATGTGGCCTACGTTTGAATATTTGAACATGCGCCCACTTGGTAATCGTAATGGATCCTATCCTTTTTCTGTGTTATAAAGTTGCTATCTCACTCCTTCTCGCTGAAGATTTAGTCTCGACCCGGGGGAGGACGTAAAGCCCGTTGCCGTGACAACAGACTTTATTTAAGAGAAAAAAATATTTGCATTTCCTAAGTGGTGTTGGAGTAGGAGGAAGTGGAGGAGATGGCCCGGCAGAAACGCTCCGAGTTGAGAGACGGCCGCCGGACTTGCGGGGGAGGGTTCTAAATAGCCGATTTTCGTCTAGATCAGCGTCCTCGGTAGTCTACATAAAAGAAAGTATCGTATACCACCGGAACACTTTACGCTTAAATCGAACAGCACACACGCTAAACAGAATAAAACACCTGCGAAGAAGACGAAAGCTATCGCTGGTATCTCTCAAAGACATATTATCACCCACACATACATACACAGACACATAACAGAGTTACAAAACAATACGAACCGATATCCACCCACGCAGTAAACATGCCAACAAAAGGGGAGCAGCTTCGTTGCTTCTCAAAATTACGAAGCTTAAACCACACCGATAGAAGGAAGTTTTAATCATAAGGTTCACACAGTAATCAGCTGTGCATCAGAATTTGGTGAATATCTATTATATCATTAGAAGTTTTTTTTTTTTTTTTGACGAATTGGTCCTGGTCCCTTTTTTGTTTGTTTGTTTGTTTGTTTGTTTGTTTTGTTTTCCAGTGTCCTCTTCTATTAATATGACCAAAATCCTAACTGGACTGAATGTGCTGAAACAAAAAACACAAACAGACGTGACACGTACGCCTCACAGAGACCTCGTAGTTTCCCCACATGCAGAGTCAAATGAAATTAATGGCCAAGAGTTCAAGGTCACAAGGAAAGAGCACGGGAGAGCAGGCTATTGGAACAGGGCCTTTCAAATACAGTAAATACACATTCATTCGAGGTCTGCGCTGTGAATGCTCTGGGGACACTGTCTGGGCAAAAAATGCTTTGTAAAGGTAAAGGCTTGGTTGCAAAACTCCATGTGGATGCATAGTCCTGTGTACTGACATAAGGGCCTACACCAGCCTGACTTGCAACATACCTCAACCTTTTCTGATCCAAGCATGCAAGCCGTGAGGCTGCATTTTAGAAAAAAAAAAAAAAAAAAAAACGTTACTACGAAACTTTCGTTTTTTTCTCCGCGATCGTTGGTGAGTGAAAGTTTACGAGGATTCGCTATTGTTGTTTGGTGTCGCAATCTTCAGACTTCTCTCCATCTCAGTTTTATAATGTCTTAGAGTACAAGCGTAACAAAGCGCCCGTGACAGGAAATCTAAACACTTCAAAAGGGCTCACAGAGGGCTTTGGCGGGCTGAAACACAGAACTCCCAGTCAGCATCTTCGGCTGAGCTGGCTAAAGCCAAAGGTAAAGCTGAGGCATTGCCCACGCTGCACTGTAAAACTAAAAAAAAGAAAGAGAGAGAGAAGAAAAAGAAGAAAAATCAAGCTTTGTTGTCAACTACAATAGGGTAAAAGGAGTCACTACGTTGAATTCTTACTGCAAAGTCGCTTTTCCCTTTCACACCGTCTCACTGCATGTTAGTGCAACTCATGTAAACTGCTTTACTCATGTAAAAAACACAAAACAAACAAACATACACGCGCTTTTTGTACAGTACACCTAACCACTCCCCACACACACCGCTCAAGAAAACCTCATCATAACTGTAGTAGACACTGCAATAAACAACCTGCTTCAGACAAGTTGAGTTCTTTATGCAAAGATACAGTTGGCCTTCCCTGTTTGTTTGTCTTGGTGCAAAAAAAAACAAAAAAAACCCAAATACCAATGTTAACAAAAAGAAAGGAAAGAAAAGAAAATCCAGTTATTTTTCTATACAATATCCTTAAACCAACCTCCTAAAAAACGGATCACAAGCATAGAAACTGGAAATTGTAACACAGTATTTATGTTCTCTCTCTCTCTCTCTCTTTTCTTTTTTTGTCTGACACAATAAGCAGGTGATGTTTGTGAGTGTGAGAGCAGGGAGGTGTTGACAGGAGCGAATCCGTGCTCAGACGCGTGCAGCACTATGACAGAGGAAGGACACAAACGAATGGAAAAAAAGATGTGGTGAGGGACAGGAAACCTCGGAGCATGTGTGCGTAGGAGGTCTAAGCAGAGGACAGCACTAAAGTTGGCCCTAACAGTGCAAATTGTACACACACATATATATATTTATATTCATATGAAAAAAAAAAAAAAGACCTGGGTTTCATCCCCCCCCCAGGTCGTCCCCCCGCCTTTCGTCTGTCTGTCAGTCAGTCAATAGGAGTCTCTGTGTCTCTCTGGTTTTGAAAGAGGAGCAGCTCCATCTAGGGCATTGCGTGCGGAATGTGCAAAGTCACATTTGAGCACCTGATTGGAGGGGATTGGTTTATAGCAGGGAGACGGTGTGTCTTGCTGGGAATGTTTTTTGGACGACACAAACGACAACTAATACAAAAAAAAAGAAAAAGAAGATGAAGAAAAAGAAGATGATGAAATTAGAACCACTGTGAACAGCACTGAGGGTCCAAGAATCAGTGTAGGCCCGTGTTTTCGTTTTCAATGTGTCACACACGCCGACACGAACACACACACATACATACATATACAGCCTCTCAAATTCTTATGTATGAGTGTGATTGACAGACAGACAGACAGACATACAGACAGATAGACAGATAGATAGATAGACAGATAGATAGATGGCATCAAAACCAAGGTGATGGGGATAGAGAAATGACTCACTCATGTGACTAAACCATGAAGAGTCTGTTCACCCGTCATACGCCCGCGTGTGTAAACCAGAACGGGGCTTTGTCCTAGAGAGTGCGATAAATAAGAATACCATCGCCGTTTTAAACGGGGTGAAGCTGCCTCAGATAGACCGAGTTAAGTAAAACCTTCCAGTACAGTGCAGGTTGTCTGTGTGTGGAGAGGAAACTTTGTTTATCTGTAAGCCTGCAGACTGATTCTGCCCATCTCCTGATTGGTCAGGGGTTGCTTTACTGTCCTGATAAGCACACTAATCAAATTTCAGGAAACTGTAAACAGTACTCTCAGAGAATTTGAAAATGCATTTGATTTTTGCATTTTATCTGCTTTGGCATGAAACATCTCAGTAGAACTTGTTTAATCTGACTCTAAAAAAAAATGTACATCCTTGCACTTTTCAGATCAAAATGCAAAACTAGATTGCACAACCTGCTATGTATTTCAAATAATACCATGCTCACTTGTCTGACAGTTGTATGTAATGGAAAAACACAAGTTTCAATTTGACTGTTAATATGTTTCGCTCAGATTTTGACGGCCACTAGGTGGCAGCAAAGCAAATTGCAGAGATTTCGTGCTCACAAAAGGTGAAATAAATCGCTGCGACCCAAAAGACTTCACCACTTTATCTGCTTCTGATGCATTTCCCATTAAAATAACGACGATGACAAACGTTGCTGATAATGGCACGTGTATCCCCCATTTGGTGTATTTGAAAAGGGAGCCAGAGAGCACGCTATGACACACGTGAGGGCAGCACCGAGAGGATACGAAACAGCGGCAGACGTTGGACGGTGCTGGTGTAGCGTTAAAACTACAGACGCAGTAACCGCGGGGTTTGTGGGTTTGAGTGACAGTTTAATACTGAGCGTGAGGCACTAAACCTCTCATGGTTAGTCCTAATGTGTGTGCGACCTCTGACCTAGAAAGAGATCATGCAATGACTCTAGGTAAGAGCTTCAGTCATAAGCATATAGGGATTTTAATGACGTCTGTGTACATTTTCCACACGGGACACTATGCAGAATTGTTTAAGAATATAGTGAGAGAAGGGTGCTATAACCAGTGTTAAAACAAGGGTGTTTCCTATTGAAATGGAGCAAGACAGCATGTCAGGGTTCCAAAACACTCACCACAAATAAGACTCACTGACTCACTCAAAACTCTGTGTTACCGAAGTGAGAGTCACTGACTCACTGTCGGCTGTTTTTTTTTTTTTCTTTCTTTCTGAAATAGGACTCAAGACAGTGTGTTACTGAAATACAGTTCACTCACTCAAGGCTCCGTGTTACTGAAATAAGACTCACTCACTCAAGGCTCCGTGTTACTGAAATAAGACTCACTCTCACTCAAGGCTCCGTGTTACTGAAATAAGACTCACTCTCACTCAAGACTCCGTGTTACTGAAATAAGACTCACTCTCACTCAAGACTCCGTGTTACTGAAATAAGACTCACTCACTCAAGGCTCCGTGTTACTGAAATAAGACTCACTCACTCAAGACTGTGTGTTACTGAAATAAGACTCACTCATTCAAGACTGTGTGTTACTAAAATAAGAGTCTAACACTCAACAAAGGATCCATGTCCAGAAAAAAATAAGACCCAAAACGATGGAAAATATCAAATTACATTTATTATTGATGCAGTCATTTCTTGTTTTTTTTTTTGTTTTTGTTTTTTTTGTTTGTTTGTTTTTTTGATAAGCAAATTTTCTTTTTTTTTCTTTCAGCCTAAAGAAACTTTACAATATAAAGAAACATACAAAGGACATTTTTTTAAACCTACACAAGACGCCTATGTCCTAAGACTGAGATCCAAGCTACCCTACCATGAATTACAAAGCAAACCCATTTAGACAGACTTTTTCAGACTGAATACGGTCATGTAGCCAGAGAAGGACATTTAAAAGGTACAGGACTTTTTTTTCTTTTTTTTTGTTCACCCATTTTCTCTTCGCCCCTCCCCCCTCCCACTCCCAACCCCAAAAATACACACCTTCCCACAGAAAAAAATCCTAATGTTACAATATTTTACATCACAATAGGAGTACAGAGATGGCTGACAGATGTACACATCGGCGTGTGAGCGTGAGAGAGAGGGTCAGTGAGAATCCAATCTGTACAATCCCATTTTCAAAAGGAAAAAAAAAAAAAAGCAAACACACACACACACACACACACACTCCTCTCACCTGGAAACATATGTGTCAAATTTGTTCCTTGAAAAGATTTTTTGTTTTTCAGATGTTCTGATTGATAAGAATCCTTCATATCAAAAGATGTAGTCTCTTTCTCTCTCTCTCTCTCTCTCTCCCTCTCTCTGTAACTGAACATGATAATAGCTTTTAATTTGACAAGAATCACTTTAGGGTTTTTTTTGTGAAATTTTTCATCAAAGTGATCAGAGGCCAAACCAGCGAAGGGTGGGTGGCAGATCTGACACATGTCTGTTGTATCTGAGCAGAGAGAGATGCCATTGCCTAATGAGAGTAGGCTGTTTACCTGAATAGAGAAGATTTAAAATAACTCCACCATCATCTTTCATCAGGTCAAAGCACTGTCTCCCTCTGTCCCCCTGAATCAGGATATAATAACATTATTCCATTCCACACAGGATTTTACTCTACAATCAAACATGCGTGCATGTTCACACACACACACACACACACACACACACACACACACACACAGAGTTCTGTTTCTGTCTTCCCTTCCAACAAGCAACAGAAGAGTTTGAGAGACAGTTCTGTTCAGTCAGATATCCCTCTCTAGGTGTGTCTCTGAAAACCACACCCAAAGACTTTTTCTTTAGAACACACACACACACACACACACACACACGCACACACACGCACACGCACGCACACGCACGCACGCACACGCACGCACACGCACGCACATACACATACACACGCACACGCACACAGATTTTTTTCTATACATATTTTAAGCGGTATTCATTGGTTGTGAACTGACATATCAAAATATGTCGATGATATCAAAATGCATTATACAGTATTTACAGACACGCGCACACAAAACAAAACCAAAAAAAAAAAAAAGATATAAAACTAGGGTTAAGGGGAGAGGAGAGAAAGGGCTGCCCGGGGGGGTTGTGGAGTGTGGGAGGAATGGGGGGGGGGTGAAGGCAAGGGCGGTGGCTGTGTACCTGCCTGACGAAGGTAGACAGAGGGGTATAGCCCAAAACAAGAGTCCCAGAAGTCTCTTAGATACAGTGCAAACGCTCTGTTGAAATCGCCCCTCATTTTCAGCCCGTCACACAGAGCTGGCACTACAATGGCAAATGGCTGTTTTTTGTTTGTTTTGTTTTCATTCATTTATCATTTTTTTGGGGGGGAGGCGGGGGGGTCGTCTGGATCTAGAGTCTGTTTTTAACCTAGAATCTGACTGGTTGACGGGTTGGACAGGGGGTTACTGAAGGAGGATTTTTACCGTAAGGACTCAGTTTGCATTAGATGATTTCTCTGTTCAAAAATGTTGGAGGAAAAACACTTTGTGAAGCAGACCATCAATTTTTTAAAAAAAAAAAATCGTTTTTGAAAATTTCCCAGAACGTTTTTGTACAGATGCCATCATGAATGAAAGGGATTACGGGTGTACGTACTGACACTCACAATTTTCACAGACACAGTACGTATCTCTCACAATACAAACTCAGGACCAACAAAAGGACTTTAAAAAAAAAAAACAAAAAAACCATATTCCACCGAATACTGAGGAAACAAACGTCATCGACAATCTGAATATAAATGCGTGTGGCGACAGGACACGTGGTTGGGCAGGACGAAGTTAGCAAACAGTGTATCGATTGCTGGTGAGAAACACACTTTACGAGCGATCTGTGTGCCGCGTTGTGTGAGTGATCATAGTTGTATTATGCCATGTTGTAATGCAACTGTCCAACGACAATGCTAGAATACATCCGATATGCACAATGAGAATCGCCCAAAAAAAAAAAAAAACGATAGATGGAGAAACGTCACTAAATGTGCACCGAGAAAAAATCAGGTGCTGGACATGGTTAGTTTATCCGTAACTGTAATTTTTGTTGTTGTTGTTGTGTATGCGTGTTTTGAAGCAGTTAGCCAAAATGCTACTCCAGACTAATAAACTGAGGTTGGTTGTGACGGAACGAACTGGTATTCTGGTAGCCATGACAACGTTTCCATGGAAAGCACAGGAAGAGGTATATGGAAAGAGCAGAGACGTTTCACACAAACAAACAAACAGACAACAAACACCTAAACATCATGTAAACAGAAGTTTTCATTGTGCATTTTTTTTTTGAGTGTGCTTATTCTATTGTCGATGTTGTTGAGATTCAAATGTGCCCTTTAAAACAGAAAGAAAAAAACCCATAAAATTATGACTACATCATACGAATATCAATTATGAAAATCATAATAATAATAATATAATCAATAATATACAAACATATCATAATGAAACCGTTCTTGCTCCAATGACAAATCACCAGCTTAGTGTTTCTTCTGTACACAGGAACTAAACAAACCCGCCATTTACTGAATAAAGTCCTCATTTACTTGCTGAGTGATATCTTTTTTTTTTTTTTTTTTTGTCTAAAAGGGAAATGATGTGGTGAACAGGGAGGTTAAAGTCTGTCCATCAGCCTTGCTGCGGATTGGCCAGTCTGCTGTGAGGTCGTCGCAGCGTGTCCTCGATGACGCCTTTGGGATGGGACCTCTTACTGCCCCGTTCCTGTGAGGAAGCCGGACAGACAGGGTGAGTCCGACGGGAGGTTCTTCACGCGTGGCCTTGGGCGTGTCTCCTGCCTGCCCCCGCTCTGCCTACGCCGCCGTTGGCCTGGACGGCCCTGCTGGGAGTCCGAGTCTCCAGGGCCGTGCCGACCGGCTGGGAAGGGGGGTGGGGTTGGTTTGGGTTGTGGTGGTCGGTTTTGGGGGGGTGTGGGGGGTGTCACCGAGTGGCAGCCAAAAGTTGAAGAGTTGGAGGAGGGGGGGGGGAATAAATGCCCGAGTAGAGTCAGGTGTCGGGGAGAATGTCGCATTGGGTTGGGAGTAGGGAATTTCAAAAGAAAACAAAAAACAAAACAAAACAAACAAAAAAAGATACAATAAAAAAAAAAAAAAAATCACACACTCATCGTCATGTTGGGCGAGTACTGTGAAGAGAGAAGAAAAGAGGAGAGAGGGATGGAGAGAAAGAGAGAAGAGAGAGGGGAACGTAGAGGGGTAGGTAGAGAGATGAGCCAATGTGACGTCAGTTTTCAGAATTCATAACATTATGTTTCCAACAGAGCATGAAGCAATAACAAATGAAGCGGGGGGGGGGGTCTTTCTCCAACACTAAAATGACACACTAAATGTGTTTTTTTGACTGACACTTCCATCACTCACGCAGTGTAAATTATCATCTGTAATATCTCATTGAGATTCAAAGGCAGCATTCAAAAAAAACTTTCAGAGTGGCAAATGGGTCCAAAACGCTCAAAAAACGTCGGAGAGCGCGGCGGAATTTTGGTCCTATTTTCACACTAGGGACCAAATGGTTTTCATAAACATTCCCACAGCTTAAACGTTCCTGCCGTTTAACTGAAATTTAGGACACCTCACAAAGTGTCATAGTTAGAGATATTTGCACAGGGCAGAGAGGGGGCAGTGTCTGTTTATGAAAGGAAAAGGTATATAAGCAGTTCTGGAGTGATATACCATTAAAGTGACTGTACAGCTTTGACAGAGGCAGAACACACGTTGTGACAGACCTAATATTACTTCAGCCACAGTCAGAAATTCAGAGGTGTTTGCTACACTTGGAGCCGTTAAATAAAGCCCAAAAAAAAAAAAAAAAAAAAAAAAACAAGAATCATTTGGAGGCTGTAACAGATTGTTTGGATGTGCGGTCGCGATACTCTTAGAAATTCATTTTAGCCCTTGTTGAAAATAAACAAGGAAGAACAGGATGCTTTATGAATGCATCTTTCTAAAGGTACTGTTTGGCGTGACTCTTCTAAAGGTACTGTTTGGCGTGACTCGTCTCAAGGTACCGTTTGGCGTGACTCGTCTAAAGGTACTGTTTGGCGTGACTCGTCTCAAGGTACTGTTTGGCGTGACTCGTCTAAAGGTACTGTTTGGCGTGACTCTTCTAAACATTCTGTTTGGCGTGACTCGTCTAAACGCAGTTTGGCGTGACTCTGTTCTAAACGCACTGTTTGGCATGACTCGTCTAAAGGTACTGTTTGGCGTGACTTCTAAACGCAGTTTGGCGTGACTCGTCTAAAGGTACTGTTTGGCGAGACTCTTTTAAAGGTACTGTTTGGCGTGACTCTTCTAAACGCACTGTTTGGCGTGACTTCTAAACGCAGTTTGGCGTGACTCTTCTAAACGCATTGTTTGGCGTGACTCTTCTAAACGCATTGTTTGGCGTGACTCTTCTAAACGCACTGTTTGGCGTGACTCGTCTAAAGGAACTGTTTGGCGTGACTCTTCTAAAGGTACCGTTTGGCGTGACTCGTCTAAAGGAACTGTTTGGCATGACTCGTCTAAAGGAACTGTTTGGCGTGACTCTTCTAAAGGTACCGTTTGGCGTGACTCGTCTAAAGGTACTGTTTGGCGTGACTCGTCTAAACGTACCGTTTGGCGTGACTCGTCTAAAGGTACTGTTTGGCGTGACTCGTCTAAACGTACTGTTTGGCGTGACTCGTCTAAAGGTACTGTTTGGCGTGACTCGTCTAAACGTACTGTTTGGCGTGACTCGTCTAAACGTACCGTTTGGCGTGACTCTCGGGCAGTCAGATTTTGAGAGGTTCGTGCATGCTGGCCTAGAGCTGAATTTTCAACGCGCCCAGAATGACCGTAAGCAAATGTAGCCACGGTAGTGTAGTGGGGTGGTCTCAGGCCAAGACAGGGGAGGGGGAGGGGGTAGAGGAAGGTTGCCATGGAGATCATACTCACACTTTCACTTTGGAATGGGTTTAAGAAGTTTCCTGCCATTTCTCCATCGTCACGAGGAGTCCCCGGAGGGTTGTTCATGCCCGCCATGTTGTTCGGAGAGTTCTAGAAAAACACCCAACGATCCTTTTAATTCTCTCTCACACACACACACACACACACACACAACACTTAAAAACAATCTTTTTTTGCTTTACTTACTGTTTTACAAAACACCAAAACATTTCTTTTGGCCATTTTAATTGCGGGAAATCAAAATAAACTCTGGGTGAGACAGAGAGAGAGAGAGAGAGAGAGAGAGAGAGGACTCACCTTTGGCAGCCCGTCCATATCACCAGAGCCTGTGAAAATGACAGAGACGTTGTTTGAAAACGAAAACAAAACCCTTTTCATTACAGTGCAGGCCATAACAGTGAAGTTTCTCAACCATGAAACGTTAATTAAAGATATTAGCATTAAATTCTGACCAGCCCTCTAGCTCCAGTAGGCAGTTAAGGAGAGTCAGTGCCACCACAGAGAGAAACCAGTTTTCCTGTTTTTGCCTAAACAACTAGCATTACTAAAACTCCGCCCCTCCGGTCTTACGCAGTGGTGATATGACTGACTGTATAACCTACAGACAGGCTCACGTGAAGAGATGTTTACGCTTCGACATTCCAGCTTGGTTCTCTGGCTAAATACAGAATAGTTTATTACAAATAAGACAGACTGAGCATTAATCTCACCTAACGACCCGTTCATATGATGCGGTTCCATCGCCCCCATTCCTCCCATTGAACCATCTGGACCAGGACCCATTGGGAACTGAACACACACACACACACATATATCATCATCATCATCATCATAATCGTCACAGTTACAGCTCAGAGAGCTAAAGCTGTGAGGTCTCTCGCTCTGTTGCATGCACACAGAACACTCAGACACATAAACACATGCAAACTATCACAGTTACAGCTCACAAAGCCAGAACTCGCACATGTCTTACACATCACACACACACACACACACACACAGCTCGTCACTCACACACACACACACATACACGCGCACACTCACACAGATACACACGCACTCACACAGACACACACACACACATACACACACGCACGCGCGCACACACACGCGCGCGCGCACACACACACACACAAACACTGCTTGTCACTCACACCTTAAACACACACACACACACACACACACACACAGTGCGTGTCACTTACACCTCAAATACACACACGCACAAAATGTGTGTCACTCACACCTCAAACACACAAGCACGTAGACACACACACACACACACACACACACACACACAGACAGTGCATGTCACACCTCAAACACACACACATGGACACGCAGCCACACACACACAGCTTGTCACTCAGACCAGGATGCACTGTCCATCACGTACACTATCTATCTCGCACAGTTAAATAAAGCGGTTTCCTCTTTAAGGAGGAAAATCCACACTCACATTCGGTCTGTTGCCTCCCGGGCCAATCGGATTCATCATCGTGTAGATGTTTTCACTGGAGTTCGTCGAGTCTGCTCACGAGAGAACACAGCTGCGTTTAGATCGGGAAAACCAATCGAGTACACTTGAGGACTGTACGTAAAAACCTGGAAGTCAAAAGTCAAGGTCAAAATGACACTGACCTCCTGGGCTAGGCATTATGGGAGTTCCTGGAGGTCCTCCTCCTCCTGGGGGACCCTTTTAAGATGAATAAGAAGAAGAACTAACTTTTAAAAAAGACAATAATAAACAATAAAACCTAGTAAACTCTGTAAAAACAGAAGTGTGTTTGGTAAATGTCTGAAGTACACTGACCACGTAGTTTCCCGGTGATGAGGAAGAGTATGTTATCTGCAAAGAGAGGAAGATAGAACAAAGCAGATGAAGATGACTGAAGGTCAAGATAACAACTCACAGAGAACATTAAAAAAAAAGTCGAGATATAGAAAAACTTCATGTGAAGGAGCGAATGAACGTACTGAGTTTGCGTTGGGATTAGGCCATGGACCTCTGCCTCCAGGACCCCTAGGTAAAAAAAACAGGGGGTTAGGAAACAAAACATCAGACGCACTCACACTCCCTGACACGCACGCACAGCGCTTCAGTCTCCAAACGTCATCATGTGGTCCTCTATCAGACTCATCACATCACCTGGCCTCTACATTCTGTTTAATTTTCAGCCTGAGAGATAAGCCCATGTATGTTACTCAGTACTTCTTCCAAGCACTGATGGAGAGGGTTAAGTTCTTTGTGTGTGTGTGTGTGTGTGTGTGTGTGTGTGGGTATGACCGTGAGTATGAGTATCTGTATGTGAGTGTCTGTATGTATTTGTATATGAGAGTGTGAATACGTGTGTGTGTGAGAGTGTGTGTGTGTGTGTGTTTGTGTGTGTGAGAGTGTGTGTGTGTGTGTGTGTGAGAGAGCGTGTGTGTGTACTACTAACATGTTCATGCCAGGCATCCCGGGTCCGCCCATTGAGTTTGGAGGAGGCCTCATTCCACCACCATAGTTCTGAACAAACAGAGAAAACGCAACACAAATCAGTTACCATGACAACAGCTCTCTGTAGATATTACACAATGTGTTCATACACAGATTTATGTAACTGTGCGTGTGTGTGTGTGTGTGTGTGTGTGTGTGCATGCAGGTTTGTGTGTGTGTGTGTGTGTGCGTGCATGCGTGTCTGATGTTAAGCTGGCGGCACAGTGGGAGCACTGGTGGCCCAGTTGCCAGACTGGGCCAGGTAAGAGTAACCCCAGTTCTCTCCCTCTCACACTGAGAGTTCTGTTCAACAGCAGATTACAGCCGTACGACAGATGCTGCAGCAGCTGGTGAACAGTTGGACACCAGCCTCATACCATGGTACGCAGAGAGAGAGAGAGAGAGAAAGAGAAAGAGAGAGAGAGCAAGAGAGGGAGAGAGAGATAGAAAGAGAAAGAGAGAGAGAGAGACAGAAAGAGAGAGAGATAGAGAGAGAGAGAGAGAGAGAGAGAGAGAGAGAGAGGGAGAGAGAGGAAGAGAGACAGACAGGATGTTGTGGCTCTGTGCAGGTTTAATCAGGTCCTCTACACGCTGTCTGACAGAGGCTCCTCCAAAAGCAACACACACTCGACACACACCTGACACACACCTGTAACTCCAAGGCACCAGCCAGCGATGAGGTGTGTCATCAAATTTTTTTTTTTTTTCCCCCTACACCAACATTCCTCTAAACAGAGTCAGCGTTTTTGATTGTATTGGGGCTTTTTTTTTTTTAGATGAGATGAATGGTCTCCATATTGTTGTGGATCATCAGGCAAATGAACCCATGTTTCAAGACGTGGAAAGTGTGTCATCTCAGCGCCGTTTTTGCGTGCTTTAAACCCCGCGCCCGTACTAATCAGCGACGGCTCTGTTCTCACCAGCCGTGGTCGGCGATCAGGTCCGCAGCAGTCTCAGGCGCACGAAGCATCTTTTTCCACCGCGAGTTAATTTTTCAGTCTCACACAGGCGGTTTTGTCACGGATTTACTATTGAAAGTCTATATGAATATACTACTTATTTGATACAATAACATCCTGATAAGATACTACTACTACTACTACTACTAATAACAGTTAGCCTTTACGCGAAAGCCTTCGCAAATCTATTTCTTTCGTCAGAAATTATTTTCACGAGCTCTCCGTTTACCCGCAATCTAAACGTAATTTTCCGTAGAAAGTTAGTTCACAGTTAGTTCATAACCCCCAAAGGTCACGGCTTACCTGTCGGTATGATTATGAAATTCCGTTGCATTGTATTTACTAAAAGCTTAATCAACGTGTTGCGAGCTACCAACCGTAGGGGGGCTTCCCTGGATAACGCTTATTTATCTACTTATCTACTTAAAACACGTTTCATCACCTACTTATCAAACAACTCGAAATAACCTCTCGCGTCGCGGTTTTTCGTGTTAACTGGACGTGTAACTTCCCCGCGGCGAACGTGGTCGCGGATTTCCAGATAACCGTATTGCAAAGTCACGCTGGTGAGAATAACAAGCTCTGTGTAAATCTGTCTGGTTTGCACATTCTCACTGCACTGCTTTGGGTGTGAAACCCGGGCTATGGGTTTTGTGCGGAGGGGAGGCGTGGCACGTACCTGTGGGCCCATCCCACCCATCCCTCTGGGCGGGTTCATCCTCATTGGCCCGCCCATATTTGGATGTCCTAGGGGGGAGGGGCAAAGACGGGAGTCATCAAATTACCAAAGTTTTTGATATTGACTAAACCACATTTGAACGTCATATTACATGGTTATAAACACCGATTACCCACTGCAGCATTTATCTATACCTCTATCCTTCTATCCTTCTATCTATCTATGTATCTATCCATCCATTAATGAGTCGAGGGTTACAAATGAATGGAAAAGACACATCTGAGTGCAGTCTAACCCAGCCTAATGAGCTGGTCTCTATTCCCCCCCCCCCCAAAAAAAAACACACACCCTCCTAAAATACAACTCCTTTCACATACCCTGGGTTCAAACAGACCCCCATTAAAACACAATCCCCCGTAACATACCCTGTGGTCTGGTTGGGTCCAGACTGTTTGGTAAGAGAGGCTGTGATCCAGGTACTCCTACTGGAGGCTGAAAGAAAAAGAGAGAGAGAGAGAGAGAGAGAGAGAGAGAGATGATTATCACATTCATTGTCATTCAGCAATGCAAGTAATTTCTTTAGTTTTAGCACACATTCCGTTCCATTCAGCATTGAAAGAAACATTTTATTTGTTAGAGCTTTGAGCCTAACATCTGTTAACAGGTGTTTCAAGTCCCGCCTGGCTATAAAAACAACCAATGGCAGCTTTGTAGGTGTAACCTCTGGGTTGGGGTGGACGTACCTGATTTGGCATGCGAAGTGAAGGGCGGGGTCCGCCTGGGTACCGTGGAGACATGAAAGGCTATTGGGAGACAGAGAGACACAACCAAATAATAAAACAATCCATCAAATGACAGAACATATAATGCAGAGCAGCAGGCGTGAACACCTGTACTTGCAGTGGAAAAAAATTAAAAAGGCGAACTTAGTCAAATCATGAACTGACGGTCTTGACACAAAGTTTGCAAGCCCAGAGTTTTACGAATTCACACAACTGACAAAAACAAAGTTTTTATATTCAACCAGATGGGAAAAGAGTAGCAACAAACAAATTTGTTACTAAGCAACTGGGCAGTAGGTGGCGCCATTGTACTAAAGATACTGGCAACTGATTGGAGATTCTCATATGGCCTGTCTGTTTATTTGAGGGAGGAAAGGAAGAGCGATGTTTTAGATTTAGAAATCTGGACACTCAGATGTAAAACCATGAAAAGAAGAATCAGGGAGTAATGAAGACAGCTGTGAGTTTGTGCAGAGAGATCTCCAACACACACACACACACACACACACACACTCGAACCATCAGAGTCAGCATCTCTCAGTCTTCAGTCGCTGATTCTCCCTGAATTAAATGTACATTGTACTACAATGGCAGAAAAGCATTTAACGGCCCTCACAAACACGCACACACACGACTTGAGTCAACCGACACAGAGCAAACACATGACGAACTACAACAGTGAATATAGTGCAGCTTCTCAAGCAGTCAAAGGAGTGTGCCCATTTCAAAAGTTCTGTGTGTATGTGAAGCACCACACCGTGTCAGTGTGTGTGTGTGTGTGTGTGTGTGTGTGTGTGTGTGTGCATGTGTGTGTGTGTTTCCTGCAGTATTAATGGCATATTGACAAGGTATGAGATACTTCATGTGTGTACTGCGTTGTGTTGGGGTGTGGGTAAGTGTGTGTGTGTGTGTGTGTGTGTTGGTGTGTTGCAGTATTAATGGAATATTGATGGGGTTTGGTGATATAATAAGTGGGTACTGCTTTGTGTGTGTGTGTGTGTGTCTGTGTGTGTATGTGTGTGTATGTGTGTGTGCTGGGGTGTGTGTGTGTGTGTGCTGGGGTGTGTGTTTGTGTTGGGGTGTGTGTGTGTGTGTGTGTGTTGCAGTATTAATGACATACTGATGGGCTCTGGTGATAGTAAGTGCAGGACCAGATGAAGCTCTTCTCCTCGTAGTCTGAATTATTAATTCACACTCATGCCCGCACTCCACAGCCTGAGTGAGTGAGTGAGTGAGTGAGTGAGTGAGTGAGTAAGAGTGCGTGTGTGTGTGCGTGTGTGTGTGCGTGTGTTGGGCAGGGTGTGGAGGGAGGGGTGGGGGGTAACAGTGTGGAAGAGAGGAAGTGAGAAAAGGGGAGAAGAGAAAGAGAACAAGAAGAGAGGCTGATGAAACGCTGTACCACGCAAGAGG
>NC_044503.1:3843707-3846207 GCF_902362185.1 Chanos chanos | reverse complement strand
TAAAGGGCTCTGAACACGTTGGCTAAAAAGGACAGAGAGAAAATGCCAACAAGAAGAAGACACCACATCTGTGTCTCCCCGCCCTCCTTTTCACACCAGAACCCGTCCTACCTCACGCACGCTGTGTTAAAGACGGTACAGACAGAACAACCCAGAGAAAAAAAAAATGTACCCGTTACCGTCAGGACAACTATCACACAGCACTAGATCTGCAGTCTTTCCCAAGCTCTCGTGTGTGTGTGTGTGTGTGCGTTGCTGGTTCTCGTTCTCGATGTAACGTGATCCTTTTCCTGGCCATTTAGCCACACCCCCTCCCCCCTCCCCCTCCCCCTCCCTGACTGACCCTTACTGCCCAGACAGCCACAGGCCAAAGGGCCCAGGCACACAACCCCCAACACACACACACACACACACAACCCCCAACACACACACACACACAGTCACTGATAAATACACACACGCGCGCACACACACACACACACACACTCACTGATCAATATACACACACAAACACATTCACTGATAAATACACACACACACAAACACATTCACTGATAAATACACACACACACACACACACACGTAGTCACTGATAAATACACACACTCACACACACACATTCACTGACAAATACATACACACACATTCACTGATAAATACATACACACATTGACTGATAAATACACACACACACACACGTTCACTGATAAATACACAGACATAAACACATTCGCTGATAAATACACACACACACTCACTGATAAATATACACACACTCACACATACTCTCTCACTCTCCCTTTCATTCTCACCCTCTCCCTCTCTCTCACTCACAGACACACACACAGAGCAGGTAAGGGTTTGTTGGCCCTGGCTGCCGCCCGCCCCCCCCCCCCCCCCCCCCCCCATACAAACTCATGCATGTACAGGCACTCAACACACTCACTCCCCCTCTATCTTTTTTTTCCATCCCTAAAAATACAAAAAAAAACCCCAAAAACACAGCACAGAGAACCTCATCTCTGCCACACAGGGATATGTCCTTTTACCCTATTCAGTGTTCTGTTTAGTCAGCTTTACCACCCAAATGAACAGCGTACAAGTGTTGATTAGACACTGCACTGTGTGGCGGCTACGATCGCTCATCTGACCACTCTAGTAACCAGTATCTGATTACTGGAAACTACACACTTTGAACTGAGGCAACTGGAGAACTGCTGTTCTTGCTCCCCTGTTTTGCTCACTCGCATGCACACATGCTCACACACACACACACACACACACACACACACACACACAGGCATAAACACACACACACACAGGCACACACAAACAGTGTGAGAGAGAGAGAGAAAAATCCCTGGGAATGAGTTAGTTCCCTCGACTCATTAAGAGTGGGGTGCACCAGATGCATGCTGGGAGGTGGAGAATGAACTGTGTTCCGGTCAGTGTGAGAGGCCACATCTGCTTGTTTATTTGTTTATTTGTCTATCTGTCTGTCTGTCTGTCTGTTTGTTTGTTTCTGCCGAAAGCCCACAGCAAGGCTGCAACTCTCTCTCCATCGCGCTCAGGTAGAGTGAGCACACGGCCCCGCTCGCCTTGTTGCCATGACAACCCCGACCTCAGCTCCTGCTCTCTAGTGCCCATTAAAACCCCCCCCAGGCTGTCAATCATCCAGCTGGCCGCCAGTGAGAGAGACAAGAAACGGAGAGAGGAAGAGAGAGAGAGAGGGAGAGAGAAAGAGAGAGAGGGAGAAAGAGAGAGAGAGACAGAGAGAGAGAGAGAGAGAGAGAGAGAGAGAGAGAGAGAGAGAGAGAAAGCAAAGGATGAAGATGGAGTTTAAAGAAGCCTGTGGCTTTGGATGGTCCTGTCTGTGCTTAACTACTGTCACTGCCTCTCTCTCTCTTTCTCTCTCTCTCTCCATCACTATCTCTTTCTTTCTCAACCCCCAGACCCCCTCCACTCCTCAGCCTGTGTTCTACTGCTACCACTATCTCATCTCTCTCTCTCTCTCTCTCTCTCCCTCCCTCCTCCCCCTAATGCCACACAAAAACACAAACAGACACACAGCAGCTCTGCTGAATTTAACCCCCTGCTCTCCTTTTCACTTCTCCCTCATTTTTCTGCTCCAAGCGCTTCTCCTTCCTGTGAGGAGACATAAATAAACCATGCCCTCTATTCTTCCATCTCTCTCTCTCTTTCTCTCTCTCTTTCTGGTTTTCCAGAGGAAGAGGAGATGGGGTTTCAGAGGCTGTGGAGTCATTAAGAAGGGCTGGTGTAATTATCTGCAGAGATCTGTCAGCTTGAAGTGACACAGTGAATGAATACTTTCATCTGTCCATTGGTCTGAACCTGGGCTTCAGCCCGTGTAACACAGCCCTGTCTAATCAAGACCAAGACCAAGACGAGTTTACACTCTGCAGTTACCGATCTCACACACACACACACACACACACACACACACACACACACACAGACCAGCAAGAACCCAAAACCAAAC
>NC_044503.1:3833707-3838707 GCF_902362185.1 Chanos chanos | reverse complement strand
AGAAAAAGAGCAGAACGAGAAAACAAGTTTGCCCAAAAAACCTCAAGCATCAACGTGTCTCAATTTCTCATTTAAACTTATCGTAAAACTACATGAAACACAAAAGCACCGACACTACATGGCTACGAGTGTTGGTTACCCGGACACACACCTCTCAGTTTTAAGTAGCAAAGTAAATAATAAGTAGCGAAATAAGAAACACCAGTTGTCACGTAAACCCAATAGCTCTCAACTCAAGGCTTGGGGACATCCACAAGACAACCACCATCACTTGGAACCATGGGCATGGGAGAAAATGGCTTTTGAAATCCTTGAAACGTCCAAATCCACATCCCTTAAGCACACCCCCCCCTCCCCCCTCCTCTCAATGAATACCACTAAAAAGTGAGTTGAGAGAAAAGCCAACCGGACGAGGCAAACAGAAGTTGGGGCGCTCGTTTTTGCGTGATGCGAAAGTGACAGATTCTGCATCAAGGCAGAAAAAGGACAATAATCGATTTTTTCAAATTGTAATTAAATAACATACATGCCAGCGTACTGTTTTGATTCTAAATCAAAGTAGGCTAAATAACTAAAAAGTACAATTTGGTATTTGGCAGATGCTTTTAGCCAAAGCGACTTACAATAAGTGCATCACTTACAATACGTACACCCTTCCCTCTTCCCGTACACTACGCTGATCACCTGTGCCTGGTGTGATCTCAAACATGGAGCAACATCTCCAGCAGCCAGAGATTAAAAACGAACCCGATATCTTAAAAGCGGATGTTTTGGGCACATTGTGGTTTCTATGAAAATATAGGCAAAAATGAGCTTGACAAAACATATGCTCCAAGATTAAATGCTTCGGCAATGCGACAAATATGAAGAACCACATCATCCGCTTCCACCCGGAGCTAAACTCAGCAAACCCCCAAGTATGTAGCTGCTAATCAGCCAACCATACAGCGAGCCATGGTATCAACTTTGCTCCCGAACTCCGAAAGAGCTGTAAATAAAAAAAATTCTATTTTCTATGTAAAACGGTTACATTTTTTTACTATATATTTACAATGCGCTAAAAACAGAAATGCTTTGTGTTACTGTTTACATATACCTTGTGGCAATCTTACTTGAAAAAGATTTTTATGTTATATGACTTAATATGATTTTTGAAAACAGGTGTTACACAAACAGTTGAAAAGTAAAAACAGTTCAAATCTGCGGGCTAGTATTCTTGTATTAATTAAAAAAAAAACATGGAGGACAAGATGCATCGTCATGCATCGAGAATCGTTTTGTAATCGAATCGTTACCCTTTGGATCGTAATCGAATCGAATCGCGAGACCAGTGAAGACTCACACCTCTACACTGAATGGTTGTGGGTTCTAATATCCTCGCATGCTGCAGACGTGCCCTAGAGCAAGGCAGTTAACACCCAGATAACTCCGGGGATGTTACACAATGTCTAAGCTTGTGAAAAGATCCTCACCGGCAGGTACAGAACACAGGGGACTGCCGACAGTGAAGCAAAAGATGTCTCCATTTTCAAAGACGGACCAGAATTATGACTGAATGGTAAACGTTGACCTAAACACAGGGAGCGACTCTCCGAATGAGGAGGGCACCGCTCCGACACACAGCCCGGAACGCCCACGCTCGAAGTTCTGAACGGAGGACGGTGAGAAAGCAGGAGGAAAGCAGGATGACAGCGTGTGCGAGTCCTTGTGAAGGACACCTCACTTCCTCTGAACACGAGACTGCGTGTCAGGCTAAGTCGCCTAAGCAGAGTCATAAATAAATAAAGACAGCCTGTCAGAAACATCTTTAGCTTCACCCCCCCCACCCCCCACCCCCCTCCCTTCACACAGAGGCTAACCTCCATCTCCCTCTCTCCCACCCTCTCTCTGTCGGAGCAAAACAGACCGTTCGCATTCCTCTGGTCTCACTAAGTGCTCGGATACCCGCTGCCCGACGGGCGTGAGCCCTAATCTAGCTTCGCTGCAGCTTGAACGAAACGCTGCGTACGAGCGAAACGTGTTTGTAATTCACTCGCTGGCGTGTTTTGTTTAGTCTCTCTGCCCTTTTTTTTTTTTCCTTTTTTTTTCTTTCAGTGCAAACCATTTCCTTTTCTTTTGCTTTTTGGACCCAACCCCCCCCCCCCCCCCCCCCAAAATGCCTAACACACACAAAAAAAAGGTTTTCTTTTTCTTTTCCCTTTCAGCACTTCTATCCTTCTTTTCAACCTCTGGTTCAGCATCAGCCAGCCTTTCGTCCCTGTCCCCTGCTCTCTCACTCCCTCCATCATTCCCTTTCAGTATTTCTCTCTCTCTCTCTCTCACTCTCTCTCTGTGACATGCAGAGCGGTCTCTCCTGCTGTGAATCAGATACGCAAACACACGTGCGTGCGTGCGTGTGTGTGTGTGTGTGCGCAGCCAAAGAGGTTTACCCATTCAAACTCAAACACAAAAGGCAGACACGCGGAGGCGATCGAACGAACATCAACACCAGTGATTCTGCAAACACATGCCAACCAGACTGCCCTGCTGCTCCTCAACAAACCCATACTGCCCCCCCCCCCCGCCCCGCCCTCGCCCCCCTGATTACTTCCCAAAACATGCCCCCCAAGGCACAGACTCCCTCACCAAATGACCTGTAAAATCACACCCACCTGAACACGCACACGCAGACACACACACACACACACACAAACACGCACACAGTCTCTAACCTCTCTCCTCCACTCCTCCTCTGAGCATTCATTAGATATATTCCCTTTCAGCTGAGAAGGAAGGCTGAACAGCAGACAGACACGCGGTGCTACGCTGTGTGTTCACAGTGGCATGTAAAACCAAACACAAGCCGTGTGGCATGCGAGCAACATCAGGTGTTTGCGTGTGAGTGACACGGCTGAGTCACTCCCCGGGACTCCCGGTTAACAGCTATATCCTCTGCTTCCACATGTGTGGACTCAATCCGGCATTGAAATGTTTTCACACGTTTCAGCGAGACATCACTAAAGGCAAAAGGCAAAAAGCAAATGAGCTGAACAAGATGGAGAGATGTGCGTATAGCCAACGTTTAAAAAAAAAAAAAAAAAGAACTGATGTTAGGGATGTGAAGTTGAGGTGAGGTGAAGTTTATGTGTTTCCCTTTCACTCTAGAGTGAAAAGAGCGACTTCTGGGACTCCAACTCCAAGATTGAGTCCCACAGGCAGATGGAATGAGAGTTGGGAGAGCGCATGTAGACTGCCGTTTAACTACAGGCAGTTATCACAGGCAAACTGATGTCATGGAGAAAGTTGCAGAATTTCAAAAAAAAAAAGGGGGACGCAGTCCTCCAGCAGTCTAACAGAACTCTCAAGTTCTAAAGGTGGGAGCCAACATTCTAGAATTCCGAAGTTGCCTCTGTGACATCACCACATTCGGCTCTGGGATTCTGTGGGGTTAGCAGGTTCTGTTCTCGTCATATTCTGAGCAACCAAGAGTCCACTGAGAGATGTGGCTTTGTGACCTCCGCTTAGCAGAAGTCAAGACTGGCTTCAGGGGACTCCGTAAGCTATAAGTCAGTGCAGTTGCTCTAAAAATGACGACCGAGCACTTGAAAAACACCCCATACAGTAAAGACCCAGGAAAACTTTCTCATGGGAGGGCTGACCTGGAACCGGGTGGAGCACTAGGACCCAGAGGAGACCCTGAAGACACACATCCTGAGCCTCACAGAAAACAGTGGTGCAACTGCCTCCCTCCCGCCCTCCCTCTCCATCGCCCTAGCTCTCTTTCTTTTTCTCTTTCTCTCCCTCTCCCTCTCTCCAACCCTCTCTCTCTCTCTCTTTATGCTAATTCTGCATGTGAACATGAGCAGGCCGCAGAGTCCCCAGAGGAGAAATGGGGTCGTCTGCCTCCACTATTCTCTCTCTCTCTCTTTTTCTCTCCCCCCTCACCACCCCTCGCATCCCTCAGCCAATAGAGTGTGTCAAGCAGCTCACAGAAGCGGTTGTCATGGTGACAGGTCCTGTCTGTGCTCTGTCCCTCAGGCATCCCAGATCGAGAAAGCATCATGTTTTCCAGAGAGAGAGATGGAGATAGAGAGAGAGAGAGAGAGAGAGAGAGAGAGAGGGAAAGAGAGAGAGGGAAAATGGTAAGGGGGAGGCATATATGCACAGGGGGCATGTATAAAGAGCACGGGGGGGGCACTGAGAGAGAGAGAGAGAGAGAGAGAGAGAGAGAGAGAGAGAGAGAGAGAGAGTGTGTGTGTGTGTGTGTGTGTGCGCACGCACGTATGGGAGACAGAGAGAGAGAGAGAGAGAGAGAGAGAGAGAGAGAGAGAGAGAGAGAGAGAGAGAGAGAGAAGAGGGCAAGAGATAGATAGCTGCAAAGGGAGCATGACGGTGGGGGGGGGGGCTGCCCTACTTTGACCAGCCATTGTTCTACTGATGAAAGGTTGAGAGGTGAAAGTCTGGAGACTGACGGTGGGCTTTAGCAGTATGTGTGTGTGTGTGTGTGTGTGTGTGTGTGTGAGGGATGGCAGACACACAGGCATCTAACACCCCTATTCCTGGCTCTCGCTGCCCGACATCTGAACTTTTGCCCCAGCACCAGAGCGTCCTGACCCCCTCTGTCCGACATCCTCACCTTTCTCTGTCTACGAGGTCACACACACACACACACACACACACACACAAGCAAGCGCACACAGACACTCACATGGACATGCACACACACACACACACACACACACACACAATTGTACACTCATGTACACATGCACGTGCGCGCGCACACACACACACACACACAGAGCATTCATTACAGATCATGTAATACAACCAAAAACATCTCGCACCTGGCGTCGGCTAAAATAAGGTCGCCCTCGGTTACGGTGTGGCACTGCTGAAACCTGCCCAGAGCTGAGGAACTGGACCACTGCTGCTGCTGCTGCTAACATGCTATAAAGACTAAACGTCTGTTTAGTTTCTGTTTTTGCTGTTGTTTATCTGTTTGTTTTATTTAACCAGGA
>NC_044503.1:3821207-3826207 GCF_902362185.1 Chanos chanos | reverse complement strand
TTTGGAAACTGTTTGGTATTAACGAACGAGTTTTTACACAGAATTCAGAATAATAACGTCTTTAAAAAAAAAAAAAGGAGATTTTCAGTGTTCCGTCCGTGAGAGCCCTCTCGTTCTTCTGGTCTCGGTAGTCAGGTAAACTTTTGAAATTAAAAATACAGTGAGGTTCTATGACGATGGTAACACAAATTGATAAAAAGTGGTGGCAGTAAGATTTTGCCTGTGTCGCAAATGTCTGAGAATCTAGGCTTTTGGCAGATAAAGTGAATAATTCAGTTGTGTTACAAATCATACATACACCATGCTATAAGAACAGTTCCTTACACTCCTCCAAATGTAGTTCACATTCCAAAGTCATGCTTTACCAATTTATTTACAAGAAGAACCCTCGTTTGAAGATCACAACATCATTACCAATTAACCAAAGTAATCATCCTTAAAAATATGGTAAAATATCATAAAAATTTCCCTGTGTGTCCCCTGTGGGTAATTCCACTGTAAATGTGAGGGGGGGGGGGGGGGGGGGGGGGGAAAGAAAGAAAGAAGGAAAGAAAGAAAAACAGCTCGGCCAACGCTATGAGAAGTCTCCCTAACCTCCACTGGCAGCTTATTTTCACAGTTTCTTTTAAAAGCAAGTTCACTGACTGGTCACCCAATACTACTGAAGCTGGATTATCCAATAAAAATTCCCAGACCTCCTCAAATCTCCTATCATTTATCTTCCACCGCTTTGCCATATTCCATTATCTATTATCATATTCTAATATCTACGATATGTCTTCCAAATGTCTCATGAGAAAAATTTGATTTTGTTTTTTTTCTTGTTTGTTTTATTTTATTTTATTTTTTTTTGGGGGGGGGGGGGGTCCAAGCAGCAGAATCTCTGTGAGTTTGTCGCTCTGTGCACCACTCCGCCGGGGTGTAAATAAATAAATACACCGATAAGTAAGGGGCAGGATGGATGAATAAATAAAAAGGCGGCTTTCTTTCGGCAACGTGGGATCCAAGCTGAGCCTTTTAGAGCGGCCCCCTCCCGCCCCCCTGACAATATGGAGCAGACAGTAATCTGTCCCCGCGCTCAGGGATTTAAAAAAAAAAAAAAAAACCTCCACGAGCACAGCAGCAGCCGCAGCCCCCCAAAACCAGGTCACACGCAAACACGCAAACACACACGCACACACGCACACACACACACACAAATATATAAGTCGTATGCCTCTTCTACTCCTCCTTTCCACCTCACTCCTACTCCCCCCTTTTCTCTCTCTATCATATATGATATACACACATATATACACATATATACACACACACATATGTATACACACACACACACACAAACACACATGTATATATATACACATATACACACACACACACACACACACGTACATATATACACACACACACACACACACACACACACATACATACATATATATATATATATATATATATAGATATATATATATATATATATATATATATATATATAGATATAGATATATAATTTTAAGTTCCCTCCCTGCCTCTAAATCCAGTCATCGAAGCACAAGCTCTAATGTGATTGGTCGAGTTCTGTTACAAGGCCGTATTCCCCTACACACTATGTTTAGTCAAACCACGAAGTATTGGTCAAGTCATTGTTCAGTATGTTCATATGTATCTACATAAATCTACTTATTTTCTTTGTCATATGAAAATGCAAGGAAAATCGCAGACTGTCATTAAGGTTTATCTGGCCGTCAATACGAGATCGCATCCGTCCAGAGCTTTCCATCAGGGGCTTACCAGCGGCAGCTGACGTTAACGCTTCACAAAATAATACATGGCCCTGAGTTTTAACATAAGTGTGATCTAGACTGTGGATTTACGGCACTCCAAGAACAAGGATTTATAGCAGGATAGGATCCTGACCCGTGTTTCACCCCAAACGCAAAGCAGTTCTTCAGCTCGGCGAACACAGCAGTGCAGCACAGGACAGCCGAACGGAGAAACGCTGTCACTCAGACAACGCGAAAACACAGACACAACAAACTGGGAGAGATGCACAAACAGCCGTGTGCTAATGACAGAGAGAGAGAAAGAGATCTTACCATCCGTGTGCGTTTGTGTGTTTTATTGAAGAACTCATGTGTCAAGCTCTAAAAATATTATTACAATGTAATTCGTCCCACTTTGAACACAGAGAAATAAGGTAATTTTGTGTTTGTTTTTCTTACATAATTTAACGTAGTGTAAGTTTTAGTGAGTCAGATAAAGCTCCTTGAACCTTAGGCAGTACATCATTGTTCATTAATGACTTGGTTTGACTGCAAATGCAATCAAAAACTGAACGGAACCCCTGAAAAAGTCAGCTGCAGCCAGTCGTTGCCTGTTTCAGGTGTGCAGAGGTGCTATGTCTACCTTTCCAAAGGTAACGAACGACACTCTCGCCCCATAAGGTGAATTTAATGAGAACAGTGATGTATGTGTCCTGAAGACTCTAATGGCACTGAGGCTGGATTAGCCTGGTTCTGAACTACACACACACGCAGCCCAAGCGGACCTGATTAGCCTCCCACTGGGAGGGGTCCGAGGACACGCACACACACACAAACACACACACACGCGCGCGCACACGCGCACTCACAAACACAAACACAGATGCACACACACACACACACATACCATGTGTTACGAGTTTAATGAAACATCAAAATCTTGGGCAACACTGCATTAATTCATGAAACACCCCCCCCCCCACCCCAACCCCAAAAAAAAACCCCTAAGCAGAAACCGGCCCCACCTTATCAGACGCCAACTCTCTGAAGGCTCTAAGCCAGCAGTTTGTTTGTGTAAGGAGAGAATGAATGAGAGAAAGAGTGATTAAAGAAAAACAAAAGAAAGAGTGCAGGTACATTAGAGAGAGACAGAAGCAAAAGAAAGAAAGAAAGAAAGAAAGATGGACAGTTGGAGGAGAGGTCCAAAAATAGCTGTCTACAAGCCTAAACCTTGTCAGTTCTCTCTCAAACACACACACACACACACACACACAGCTGTGGTGGGGTGAGGTAACGGCTGTGGCAGAAGAGGGGGGGAGTGTGGAGGAGGTTGGGGGGGATGGGGGGGGGGGGTCAGGTGTGCACACACAGTCACAGAGGTAATCACATGGTCAGCGGGGAACCGTTTCCCTTCAGCTGGAAGCCTCCGGAAACACACAGTATAAAAATAATAATTACTCGGCATTAAATTCACTGTCTGTAAATGTGCCCAAGGTAGCTGTAAAGGGACATGAGAGACACACTCCTGCATCCACTGTCCCCCTCTTCTTACACACACGCCCTGTGTGTGTATGTGTGTGTGTTTGTACGTGTTTGTGTGTCCGGGCAGTACCATTCAGTTTCTATGTGTCAGGCAGCCATTCGTCCTACGCTGTGGTGAAGTCATTCATTTCATATGAATTGTAAATGTGATGTGTACTGTCTGAAAGTGTCTTGTGTTACAGGTCTATGTGTTGAGGTGACGAACGCACACACACGGTGTAAGTGTTGACAGTTCTGTCTTCAAAAGAAAGGTTTTCACACGCAGGGTCTTGATGACTCATCACAGCAGCATCCTGTGATTTTAAAATTTGATATTAAGATGTATGACGTATTGCACAATAGCGCACATGCGCACACACACACACACAGACAATTTAAGATGGACAGAGCAGACAGACAGACAGACCAGACACACACACACACACACAAAAAGACCATTAAAGTGGGAGTTTTATTTTCATTGTGATTTGGATGTTCAGCCGCTACTTCAGAGTCCTGCACTGGGCAATCCATCTCTGCCAGACTACGGGCAACACACACACACACACACACACACACACAGCGCTAAGCTCATTGTCTGCCAAAACACCAGACAGACACAGAGGGGTGCAGGGACAGAATCTTTACAACAGTTAGGGGAAGAGAACTCATTTTTTATAATATATATACTGTATCTATGTGTGTATGTATACACATAAATATGTATATATACATATATGTGTGTGTGTGTGTGTGTGTGTGTGTGTGTGTACATACACATATAAATATATGTATAAATATGTGTGTGTGTGTGTATTATATAGACATAAAACACGGGGGATTATACAGTTTCCAAAAGGGCAGAAATATTCCCATCAGTGATCTTCTACTTTTTTTTTTTATCTTACAGTCACGACTTTCCCTCGGGAACCGGGAGGCATGTGGATGGTTTGAAATGTCATCTTTAAAACTTAATCCTGAAAATTAGCTCAAAATGATCAATTCCATTACATTATGGCTACACAACCCACAAAAACGAAAAAGACCAATTCATAATTTGCATGCTAAAATCCGGGAAGCCGCGGAGCTCCAGACAGAAATTATATATGGAAGTACTATTTCATTGCTCTGGAATTCTCGACGCGTCCCTCAATCCATCCATCAGCCTTATCTCCATGACGACTGGGCACCGGCTACATCATTCTCCGAAACCGCTCCTCGTTATGACATCATCTCCCTTGCAGGTGGAAGATTTCTAGGCGCAGAATAACTGCAAGGGCAGAACATTCTGATATTCTAAAAAGGAAGTGGTCCCTGCCCTGGAAACCCAAGATTCTGCTGTTTCCAAAAAGGAACTGAACATTCTATTTGAAACTGAACATTCTACCTATAAAGTTCTAGAGCTCTTCTTTTATGAAGATCAGAGAATCACTGCCCTCTATTTGATTTTATATGTCCTAGGAGATCTATAGTGTCCAAACAGGAGCCGGGAGAGAGAGGTCACAGCAGTGAACATCTCTAACAGCACCACAACTCGCTTTCACTCTCTAATAAAAAAAAAAAGGGTAATAAAAAAAGATTTGGCCAAGACTGTGGCCTTTGCAGAGAGTTTTGGCTGCCCCCAAAGAAGCAGTTGCTTCAGCGTTATTTGTGTAATGGCAGTAATTTATGCCAATTTCTGCAGGCAGGAGTATTTTTCACAATGATTTCTCTCCA
>NC_044503.1:3813707-3816207 GCF_902362185.1 Chanos chanos | reverse complement strand
TGTACGCTGAAGCAGCTTTGACTCTGGGGACCAAGCTTGTTTTTCTGGCCCTGATCCGCCGAGACGCAGGGGAACAACTCTGTTATCAGAGCAGGAGAGATAGAGAGTTGATGGGGCGGCGAGTCCACAGGGAAGCCCAGACAGGAGTTAATCAGACAGAGCCAGGTCTCCAGGAGCCCAGGGGGACTTGTGGCCCCCCCCCACCCCACCAAAAAAAAAAACTGATCACACACTCACACACAGACACACAGGCACACTCACACAAAAATCCTGAACCAACGACCTTAAAGATGCAGAGCAGAACAGTCTCAGCAATTCTGTCTAACGTAGGACCAAGGAATGAAGATGACTGTGGTGTGGAGAGCTCTGAAAATGTATTAACCACAAAAAAAGGAATTGTTCTCAGCTGGTAATTAGATCAATTACGCCTTTTTCATTTGACCTAGAAATCTGACTGCCGAATTTCAGATATTTATTTTATTTCTTTTTATTTTTCGCTTCTAATGAAAAAAAAAAAAAAAAGGGACAGAAAAAAAAAAAACGAACTGTCCGGCAAAAAACGCCCCTCGTCAAACAGAGTGACCCGTTCAGTTCGCCTGCCGGATGCACTCTGACCTTTTGAACTTCAGAGAGGTGAGGGGTCACGGGAAAGCGGTCATTAATCCTCAGACGAGCGGTTAAGGGCAGGACGCGGGGGACTCTCCGCGTCGTCCCCAGTCTCAGAGGTCTCTCACGAGAGAGCAGACACGGAGCTACTGACTGCATAAAAAAAAAAAGCTCCCGCCATCACCAGGACACGCAGACGCCCCCAAAAATCCCCACACAAGCCTCCTCTCCGAGCACACACGGATGGGCAGATGGACGGATGGATGGATGGATGGATGGATGGATAAAGAAGAGAGGTGAGGAGTGGGACGGACAGACGCTGAACGAAAAAAGGGATTCAGGTGCCTCTTTCAGTAGGGGCTGGAAAATGATTAAGCATATAGATTAATTGAACACGTCAGACTTAATTAAGCATGTCGTTTAATTAACCACGTAATTAATCACACTGCACCAGTACACATACGCACATGCACACACACACACACACAGAGAGAGAGAGAGAGAGACAGAGAGAGAGAGAGTGGGAACTGAAACAAAGATTCAAATTCACTGAAAGGTCTACGGTCAGCTGACAAGAAGATCTACCTGTGCTTCGGTGATGAGTCCCCCCGAAAATTAACCGTCCGTTGCAAGAATAGAATCACAATCCATTTTCTCCCCAACTACACCCCATCCCCTCTGACCCCCCCCCCCCCCCCCCCCCCCCCCAGCACAGGTGCAGTGCCTTCGGGTTACAATGTCAGTAAATCATCATCTCTTTATAAACCCTTGTGACGGTTCATTCGTCACTAACAGCACACTGAGGACGTTTTTTTACGCCACTTTTCAACGTTTTCAACGCTTTCCAGCCGCGAAACAAACAAACTGACACAACGGAAAAACAACGAAACAAGGGAGTGGTCCATAAGAGGAAACGTGACAGACCTTTAAGGGGGTACGAGCAAATTCACCAAAAAGCACCGACGCGCTCTCAGACCACTCGTAACGCGTACCGTTTCTCTTGATTAGCCAACTAGCCCAGAAATACTGCAGCAATACTCTAATAAATAAAAGTAAACTCTGTTAACTTTATATGTAATCAAACTCAAACGACACAAGGAGCGAGGGTCGTGTATGCCCCAGCGTTAAATTCCGAAGCAGCGAACGTTCTGACCAGACAGCTCTCAGTGCTAACATACACTGGACATTATAACTGTTCACACGACCTGATCTATCACAGGAAGACGGCTGGTTCAACAAAGAGAAGTGGGTTTTTTTTTTGGGTTTTTTTGCGCTACTCCCGTTCCACGACTCACTACACGTGTTCCACTGACACGTCAGTTCCGTCGCCGGACTCGGACTCAGGGGTTTCGCCTACGGATGAGGGGGTCGGGGGAGCCCCGACCCCCGGGGCCGACCCTGACTGGCCTGGCCTAACCCTAACTGCCCCGCCACAGTTCAGCCAGCTGTTTCATCCATGGGACCCTGACCTTTGACCTCAGACAGACAGTTTTAGGTAAATCTTACGGATCAAAAGGTCGCGCACAGGAAGCAGGCAAAGGCGGTAAACGGGCATCAGTTTGACACCAGAGATATTAGGGCCAGTCCACGCCAACATCAGAAAGGGGGAAAAAAACACCATTTACTCAATCATTTACCAACAACAGGCTCCAGACGGGATACATATGCTTAGATACACACACACATACTTCTTCTGCACCAGGGACAAGAACACAGCAAGTTCTCTCAGCTCGCAACAGCAGATAATGAAGCAAAGGTATCAAATACTGAGATATGCGAGTTAACAGTGGTGATGTTCTGTTCTGAGGTACCAGCTGATAAAAAACCGTGGCAGAATGTGAATGAAAAGGCATAAAGGTCGGAAGATCCAGACGTCCCGTTCGGGAACGTCGGG